>NC_057798.1:85192831-85392085 GCF_018294505.1 Triticum aestivum
AGATTAAAGATTATGAATGCTATCCTTTATGTGATTTGGGTTCTAGTGTTTCCACGATTCCAAAAACTTTGTGTGATGTGCTAGGTTTCCATGAATTTGATGATTGTTCTTTAAATTTGCATCTTGTGTATTCCATCATTAAGAAACCTATGGGAAGGACTAATAATGTTATTATTGTTGCAAATAGGAATTATGTGCCCGTAGATTTCATTGTTCTCGATATAGATTGCAATCCTACATGTCCTGTTATTCTTGGTAGACCTTTCCTTAGAACGATTAGTGCAATTATTGATATGAAAGAAGGAAATATTAGATTCCAATTTCTGTTAAGGAAAGGCATGGAACACTTTCCTAGTAAGAAAATTAAATTTCCTTATGAATCTATTATGAGAGCCACTTATGGACTGCATACCAAAGATGACAATACCTAGATCTATTCTTGTTTTTATGCCTAGCTAGGGGCGTTAAATGATAGCGCTTGTTGGGAGGCAACCCAATTTTATTTTTGTTCTTTGCTTTTTGCTACTGTTTAGTCATAAATAATCCATCATTATACTATTATGATTTTGTTTTTTGTGTTTTAATTAGTGTTTGTGCCAAGTAGAACCTTTAGGATCATCTTGTGTGATAGTTGTTTGATCTTGCTGAAAAAGACAGAAACTTTGTGCTCACGAAAATAATTTTCATAAATCAAAGAAAAGAGCTTTTGCCCTGATTCTTTTTACAGAATATTAATATATATATTACCCTGGTCGTCCTAATTTGGTAGAATATTTGGAGTTCCAGAAGTATTTGAAATTTACATATTGCTTCACACTGTTATGTTTTTGACAGATTCTATTTTTCGTGTGTTGTTTTCTTATTTTGATGAATCTATGAGTAGTATCGGGGGGTATGAACCATAGAGAAGTTGTAATACAGTAGGTTTAACACCAATATAAATAAAGAATGAGTTCATTACAGTACCTTAAAGTGGTGGTTTATTTTCTTATACCAACGGAGCTCATGAGTTTTCTGTTAAGTTTTGTGTTGTGAAGTTTTCAAGTTTTTGGGTAAAGATTTGATGGATTTTGGAATAAGGAGTGGGAAGAGCCTAATATTGGGGATGCCCAAGGAACCCCAAGGTAAAATTCAAGGGCAACCGAAAGCCTAAGCTTGGGGATGCCCCGAAAGGCATCCCCTCTTTCGTCTTCGTCTATCGGTAACTTTACTTGAGGCTATATTTTTATTCACCACATGATATGTGTTTTGCTTGGAGCGTCTTGTATGATTTGTGTCTTTGCTTTTTAGTTTACCACAATCATCTTTGTTGTACACACATTTTGGGAGAGACACGCATGAATCAGAATTTATTAGAATACTCTATGTGCTTCACTTATATCTTTTGAGCTAGATAATTTTGCTCTGGTGCTTCACTTATATCTTTTTAGAGCAAGGTGGTGGTTTTATTTTATAGAAATTATTGATCTCTCATACTTCACTTATATTATTTTGAGAGTCTTTTAGAACAGCGTGGTAATTTGCTTTGGCTGTAAAACTAGTCCTAATACGATGGGCATCCAAGATGGGTATAATAAAAACTTTCATATAAAGTGCGTTGAATACTATGAGAAGTTTGATTCTTCATGATTGTTTTGAGATATGAAGATGGTGATATTAGAGTCATGCTAGTAGAGTAGTTGTTAATTTGGGAGATACTTGTGTTAAAGTTTGTGATTCCCGTAGCATGCACGTATGGTGAACCGTTATGTGACGAAGTTGGAGCATGAGATATTTTTTTGATTGTCTTCCTTATGAGTGGCGGTCCGGGACGAGCGATGGTCTTTTCCTACCAATCTATCCCCCTAGGAGCATGCGCGTAGTACTTCTTTTCAATGACTAATAGATTTTTGCAATAAGTATGTGAGTTCTTTATGACTAATGTTGAGTCCATGGATTATACGCACTATCACCTTTCCGCCATTGCTAGCCTCTCTTGTGCCGTGCAACTTTCGCCAGTACCAAAACACCCACCATTACCTTCCTCAAAACAGCCACCATACCTACCTATTATGGCATTTCCATAGCCATTCCGAGATATATTGCCATGCAACTTTCCACCGTTCCGTTTATTATGACACGTTCCATCATTGTCATATTGCTTTGCATGATCATGTAGTTGACATCGTATTTGTGGCAAAGCCACCATTCATAATTATTTCATACATGTCACTCTTGATTCATTGCACATCCCGGTACACCGCCGGAGGCATTCATATAGAGTCATATTTTTGTTCTAGTATCGAGTTGTAATTTTTGAGTTGTAAGTAAAAAGAAGTGTGGTGATCTTCATTATTAGACCATTGTCCCATGTGAGGAAATAAAAAAAGGGGAAGAAAGGCCAAAAAAGGCCCAAAAACCGGAAAAAAGAGAGAAAAAGAGAGAAGGGACAATGCTACTATCCTTTTTCCACACTTGTGCTTCAAAGTAGCACCATGATCTTCATGACAGAGAGTCTCTTATTTTATCACTTTCATATACTAGTGGGAATTTTTGTTATAGAACTTGTCTTGTATATTCCAGTGATGGGATTCCTCAAAGTGCCCTAGGTCTTCGTGAGCAAGCAAGTTGGATGCACTCCCAATTAGTTTCTTTTATTGAGCTTTCATAAAATTATAGCTCTAGTGCATCCGTTGCATGGCAATCCCTACTCACTCACGTTGATATCTATTGATGGGCATCTCCATAGCCCATTGATACGCCTAGTTGATGTGAGACTATCTTCCTCCTTTTTGTCTTCTCCACAACCAGCATTCTATTCCACCTATAGTGATATGTCCATGGCTCACGCTCATGTATTGTGTGAAGATTGAAAATGTTTGAGAACATCAAAAGTATGAAACAATTGCTTGGCTTGTCATGGGGGTTGTGCATGATTTGAATATTTTGTGTGATGAAGATGGAGCATAGCCAGACTATATGATTCTGTAGGGATAGCTTTCTTTGGCCATGTTATTTTGAGAAGACATGATTGCTTTGTTAGTATGCTTGAAGTATTATTGTTTTTATGTCAATATTAAACTTTTGTCTTGAATCTTTCGGATCTGAACATTCATGCCATAATAAAGAAAATTACATTGATAATTATGTTAGATAGCATTCCACATCAAAAATTCTGTTTTTGTCATTTACCTACTCGAGGATGAGCAGGAATTAAGCTTGGGGATGCTTGACACGTCTCCAACGTATCTATAATTTATGATTGTTCAATGCTATTATATTATCTGTTTTGGATGTTTAATGGGCTTTAATATGCACTTTTATATAATTTTTGGGACTAACCTATTAACCGGAGGCCTAGTGCCAATTTCTATTTTCTTGCCTATTTTAGAGTTTCGCAGAAAAGGAATACCAAATGGAGTCCAAACGGAATGAAACCTTCGCGATGATCTTTCTTGGACCAAAAGCAATCCAGAAGACTTGGAGTTGAAGTCTGGAGTGCCACGAGGAAGCCACGAGGCAGGAGGGCGCACCCCCCACCCTCGTGGGCCCCTCGTAACTCCACCAACGTACTTCTTTCGCCTATATATACTCTTATACTCTAGAAACATTTGGGGGAGCCACGAAGCCACTTTTCCACCGCCGCAACCTTCTGTACCCGTGAGATCCCATGTTGGGGCCTTTTTCGGTGATCTGCAGGAGGGGGAATCGATCACGGAGGGCTTCTACATCAACACCATTGCCTCTCCGATGAAGCGTGAGTAGTTTACCACAGACCTTCGGGTCCATAGTTATTAGCTAGATGGCTTCTTATCTCTCTTTGATTCTTAATACAAATTCCTCCTCGATGTTCTTGGAGATCTATTCGATGTAATACTCTTTTGTGGTGTGTTTGCCGAGATCGGATGAATTGTGGATTTACGAACAAGATTATCTATGAATATTATTTGGTTCTTCTCTGAATTCTTATATGCATGATTTGATATATTTGCAAGTCTCTTCGAATTATTGGTTTATTTTGGCCTACTAGATTGATCTTTCTTGCAATGGGAGAAGTGATTAGCTTTGGGTTCAATCTCGCGGTGTCCTTTCCCAATGACAGTAGGGGCAGCAAGGCACATATTGTATTGTTGCCATCGAGGATAAAAAGATGGGGTTTATATCATATTGCTTGAGTTTATCCCTCTACATCATGTCATCTTGCTTAATGTGTTACTCTGTTCTTATGAACTTAATACTCTAGATGCATGCTGGATAGCGGTAGACGTGTGGAGTAATAGTAGTAGATGCAGAACCGTTTTGGTCTATTTGACACGGACGTGATGCCTATATTCATGATCATTGCCTTAGATATCTTCATAATTATGTGCTTTTCTATCAATTGCTCGACAGTAATTTGTTCACCCACCATAATACATGCTATCTTGAGAGAAGCCACTAGTGAAACCTATGGCCCCCGGGTCTCTTTCTTATTATATTACATCTCTTTCATTTACATTGCATCTCGTTTACTATTTTGCAATCTTTACTTTCCAATCTATACAACAAAAATACTAAAATATTTATTTTACTATCTCTATTAGATCTCACTTTTGCAAGTGATCGTAAAGGGATTGATAACCCCTTTATCGCGTTGGTTGCAAGGTTCTTGATTGTTTGTGCAGGTACTAGGTGACTTGTGCGTTGTCTCCTACTGGATTGATACCTTGGTTATCAGAAACTGAGGGAAATACTTACCCTACTTTGCTGCATCACCCTTTCCTCTTCAAGGGAAACCAACGCATGCTTAAGAGGTAGCAATCCCTGATCTTGATCATACACATTTGCGTGTATGATTAGTGTACGATTGAATTGGGGGCATCACAAGTTGGTATCAGAGCCGACTGCCTGAAGGAATCCCCCTTCCACACACCTTGGTCAAAGTCGAGTCTAGTCATGGCAAAACTTTTACTAACATGGTTGTGTGGCTTACGGGCCCATGTTGCCATTGGGTGGTATTAGGATCTTTTACTCCTCATCCATACTCTAGGATTCTGATATCTCTTCCATTCGGGTTAAACGAATTTACAAACTCTAACATTAGGATCTCGTAACCACATTCACCCCAGAGCTGGATTATAAAAAATATTCCCTTGAAATGTATTTCGAATAATACACAAGCTGTCATGTTGGCTACTAGGATGTATGCATCGAACTTCTTTCATTAGGCATGTTTCATCGTCTATATTTCTTTGTCTTTGCAAATTTCTCAAATGCTGAACTACCCCTATTTTATATTAGTAGGATTGTTAGACTCGGTGGTCGTGGTCGTGGTGACAACGCCCCAGCACCACCTGAGTACATGGCTGGTATGATCCAACAGTTTGAACTAAACCGCCAGTTCATGGAAGGAATGATGGCTTAGTTTCCTCACCCCAACTTGAACCAGCAGCCAGCAACTGTGACACTGAACGACTTTGCACATCTCAACCCAACAATCTACCTCAGCTCAACTGAGCCACTTGATGCTGATGACTGTCTTTGTGACATCAGTTTCGAGTTAGAGTCTGCTGGTGTAGCCCCTGCCAGCTATGTCACCTTCGCGGCATATTATCTCAAGGGTCCCGCTGCTCAATGGTGGGACAGCCACAGGCGTTCCTTACCTGCTAGAACGGTCATCACTTGGCCGTATTTCCAAGCTGCCTTCCGTGCCCGCTTCATTCCTCAGGGAACCATGGACAGGAAGAAGTGTGAGTTCCGCAAGCTCACCCAAGGCAACAAGACTGTGGATGCCTATTAGCGGGAGTTCCTTGACTTGTCCTGCTATGCTGAAGAAGACATTGCCACTGATGCACATAAATAGGAAAAGTTCCATGGTGGACTTCAAGTTGATATCGAAGTAGCGCTCCTCATGCATGACTTTGCTGATTTCGCCACCTTGGTGAACAATGCCATTCAGGTCGAAACTGGTGTGCAGGAACACCTGGGATCTCTTAGGCACAACACTGGAATGGGTTCATCTTTGGCCCGTCATCGCAGAAGCGTAGGATTTGGATCCCCCACAACATGCATCCACGAGCTCCCCTGCACCAAGACAGACCCATGCTGCACCTCGCCTGCCTCCTCCACCACCTGGGCTGCCGAGACATCAAGCTCCTGCTTCCCGTCCCAATGACGGGATATGCTTCAGGTGTGGTCAACCAGGTCACCATGCGAGGGACTACCCTCAGAATCAGTACCAGCTTGCACTTCCTCCAACTGGTCGTGGTTACAACCAGCCCTGCAACAACAATGCCAGGCCTTATGGTCATGGTCAGGAAAACCACATTGATCTGAATGAAGCTCAAGACCAGCCTGCTACTGTATTGGGTACTCTTCTTGTTAACTCAGTACCAGCTTCTCTTTTATTCGATTTAGTAGCATCGCATTCATTCATATCAAAAGATTTTGCATCCATGCATGGCATTAAGTTCGAAGAGATGAACAACCCGCTGGTGGTACACACCCATGCGGGTCGATGTCGAACCACCATCGTTAGTCCCAACGTCCCCGTTGAGATCGAGGGCTGGAATTCCATGTTTCCCCCATTGTTTTGAAGTCATCCAATATCAACCTCATTCTAGGAATGGGATGGTTTAAAACACATACCGTTTCTATCATCTGCACCACTAAAACCTTCCACCTACTACATACTTCTAATGAGATAGTGAGCTACCATGCTCATCTTGTTCAGAATGCCGAATCACGGATTTATTCCTTGAACGCGTGAACGATTCTCCTTATGTGAGAATTGAAAACGCTACATCAAAGTCCGAAGTATCTGTTCGGTCCACGTTCTCGATCAAGCTCAACGTCGCACCGTCAGAGGGCTATCAAAATTCTAATAGGTGCAGCGGCCAAATCCTTCTGAAGATGAAGCCACTTGGGAAATCGAGGATCATCTTCAAGATGAATACCCCATTTTGTTTCCGTCTACCTCCTAAAATCTCGGGACGAGATTTATTGTAGTGCAGGAGATTTGTAACGCCCAGATAATTAAGCTACAGTAATTCTATGTTAAATGAGGCCACGTCACCACTATAACAGTTGCTAATCTCGCATAGATTCAAATCGGTTCGAATTCAAATTTAAATTAAAGTCAAAAACAAAAGTTTTCGAATGTCAAAACTAAAATGTGCAAACTGTGGAAAATAATTCATAAGTATTATTAGTGAAGAAACCAAATTTTTATAAAGTGTTTAAGTGCTCAAAAAAGATTAAAACAACGGCTTAAACAATTATATAAATGCCTTTTATAATTTCAAAAATATCAAACTAATTTATTTGAGTACCAAACTTTTTCTGGCAGAGGTATAAATAGCAATATTAATTTAGAAATTACTATTGTATTTTAACTAAACCAAAATAATGTGGAAAATAGTTAAAACCGTAAAAAGTAAAGAAACAAAAAGAAAAACACAAACAACAACAAAAAACAAACCACCCCTCCCCAAGTGGGCCTTGGCCCAACTGGCCACATGCCAGCCCACCGTGCCCATCCCCCTCCTCTGTTCACACAAGAGGCGAGGACAGCGCCGATGGCCGCCACGGCCCCGGCCATCGGCGTGGCGACCAACCGATAAGCCGCCTCGGCTACTTAACCTTGCGCCCAAACACCCTGCCTTCCCGTGGCTGCCCCTGCACATTCCCCGCTCGCCGCTGTGGCACCCCGGCTCAAAGTGACTGGTTTACCTTGCATTGCCAGCCTAGAGACATTGTCTACTGGCAACACACAACAACTTGGTATAGAAAAACAACCACTTTATTGATGCTAGCGGATCAGAGTTTATATTACAATAGTTAGCGAGGCCAAGCGGCACACACAGTGCGGCTGAACAATATGTACATTATTTAGTGAACATAAAGGGGCCTCGATCATGACAACTACGCGGCAGCGGAACAACGTCATAGCGGGACTCCATAGCACAGGGACACCGATGTGGACACGATCTAGACTTGGACAGCACCCCTTTCCAACGAGACTTTCCTGAAATCTGGCATGACACGCCAGGTCAGTACATTGAATGTACTTGCAAGCTCACAACAAGCATAAACATAATGACAAACAATATCATGATATTTAACCATTTATTAACAATGCAACAACATATCCAACATGCTGTGACTATGCTCAAGTGTTACTCGTCCCTTGGACTGGCTTACCGGACATGATCATTTCCTGACCACAAACGTGACGATCTCAGAGACAAACTCGTGATCCTTACGGCGATCACAACCCGACCAATACATGGCCCGTGATCCTTACGGTGATCACAACCCGACCAATACATGGCCCGTGATCCTTACGGCGATCACAACCCGACCCATAAACGGCTCGTGATCCTTACGGCGATCACAACCCGACCAATAAATGGCCCGTGATCCTTACGGCGATCACAACCCGACCAATAAATGCCCCGTGATCCTTACGGCGATCACAACCCGTCCACACTTGGTCCAACTCAACACGATGGCCTTACTGCCATCCTCAGTGCAAACTTAGTGTGTAAATTTATTAAGTGTTGACCAATGGTGTACCCTACTTTCGAGCCTGTCTGTAACCATGGACTCGGCTATCGATAGATTAATACACACTACAGAGGTAGCACATTGGACCCACACTACGATACACATGGCCTCGCACTCCCATTCGGGTGGACAAACGGCATTCCGACGAAACCACTTCATTGTCATGACACTCTCCCGGCCACTCCGACTCAATCCCCATCGGGCTAGTCCTGGGTGGCCCGTGTCTACCTCAAGACACCTCGACCACCGTCGTGGCCACGATCCACTCCGGGACTCGGTACCAAAACTTAACTTAACAACGGGCTCACAAGGTTATGCCTGCTTACCGGGCCAGGGTACAGCACACCCATAACCTTCCCTAGATGGAGGCACCGACCAAAGGCACGACAATGAAACGCATTAAGGTCGTCCCATACCGGCAAGTGTGGTTGCACTGGGAAAAACTCGTTTCAGCGGCACCATGACCCGGTCAACAACATATTCAAGTTGAGTTATTTATCAGGTTCAACTTAAAGTGAAAGTAACCGGTGTCATAATGCCATGACATGCATCACTAACATATGCACCTCATATCAATGAAAGTAACAAAATCAGCTACGCTCCCACGGAGCCATCATCAACTCATGATACTTCTCTGGTTAAAATCCAACCTCACTTAAACCAGAATCATTTCTAGCAATCTCATCATTTTTCATCATGCAAGAATAATAATTAAACTGATTATTAATCTTCATGACCATATCATTTTACCATTACTCATAACTAAATTCTTGTTAGCTTATCAACAAGATTCACTTCAAACTTTCTGTAAATCAAGCATATTTAACATGACAAGCATCTAACAGAATATAATTTTCATAATAATAAGTTAAATGCATGAATAATCACAAGTTCAAGTAGGAAAATCACAAATATTGAAGTGGCACTATGAAAATGTTGTTGTGGCTTGCCTTAGTGCAGATGAGGTTCACAAGCCTCCTGGTGATCCTCAAGACAAGCCTGCTCTTCTGAAAATAAATAAACCACAAAAAGAAAACATCAAGAAACCTTCTGAAAATTACTAGAAAATCAAGACAGCAAGGAAAAATCCCATCTTTTGGGTGCTGCTAGATTTTTGGACAAAGAACACAATGCAAAAAGAATCAATGCATTTGGACTTATAGGTAAAAAGTTATGGTTGTTTGAAGTTTCCTAGATTTAAATGAATTTGAATTAAAAATAAAACAGACTGGGGGGTGACGTCGAAGGCATAAAAGCCCAGGGCGCCACCACTCGTACCGCTTCACGTGCATACTGAGTGGCTAACTAGCGGGCCCTGCTAGTCAGGTCAGAAGGAGGGGGAGAGGGAAACAGAGGGAGGCGGAGCTTCGCCGGAGCGCACACCGGCGGCGAGGTCTCTTGGGGCCAAATGAGAGGGGGGATCGAAGGAGAAGAAGACGGCGCACCTTCCCGTACCTGTAGCGTGGCTAGAGGTGGTCGGACGGCATCGGAAACAACCTCTCTAGCGGAGGCAGAGGGCAGCGGTCGCCGAAGACGAAGACGACAGCGGCTCGGGGTGGCTCCGGGGGCTCCAACAGGGCGGAATGGCTTCACCGAAGAGTGGCGGAGGCCCTGGTAGGGTCTCCCTAGCCTGGGAGGGGTTGGAGCTGCGGGGACGATCCGAAAGGGATCGCCGGCGAGCTCGGGCTTCGGGACGGCAGCCCGCGTCCTGCCCGGCCGGGCTGCGGCTTCTAATAGCTTGTAGAGGGTGTGGGAGTAGCTGTGGGTGCTCGAGGAGGCTAGGGGTGGCGGCATTTATAGGCGAGCGGCAAGGGGGGTTCGGGCTCCGCCAGAGGACACCTGTCCATGGCGCCCAGCGATGAACGACGCCAGTGAGAGAGGGGGAAGAGGACGGAGATCACGCGGGAACTATTGGCGGGCGCGGACGAGCACAGGGGCGAGGGGGAAGACGACGAGCACAGTGCGCCGTGCACTGTGTCGTTGGCTGGACCGTGCCCGTGCCCGCTGCAGCGAGCTCCGGCGTCGGCGAGTGCCAGGTGGGAGTTAAGGTCGTGGAGACAGGGTTGGTGGCGAGGTTTGGCATGCTCGGGCAGGCTGGGCAGCGAGCGCGCGCTCAATAGAGCGCGTGTTTTGCATGCCAGCAGGCCCGGACGAACGCGGTCACCACGTGAACTATGACATCAGGCCACCCTAAGCGCTAACTTGATGTCTGGCGTGTAGTCCTTGGTAGTTTGGAGTGTTACCATGGCTGGGCTTGGTTCCAGGTGCAGTAGAAATGGATTTGTACTGCAAGCAAGTTTCTAGACAGTAACTTTGGAGGTTTACTGTGGTCAAACCGCTGGGAGTTAGGGGCTGAGCTTTGGAGGCTAGCTAACACTTACTAAGGTAAATAGGCACAAGAAAAACCAGCTACAATGGAGCTAGTAAAATGGTAGTTGTTGTAGAAACTACCATTTCTGTCCAGAAATGAAATTATTTTCTGTAGCCAAAATATTCCAAAGAGTGATGAAATATTTTTGCTCAAAAAGGTGCCCTAGGGTTCAAAGAATAATTGGGATTTTTCTCAGGATTTTAGGGGCAAGAAAAATTAGGGTTGCTTTGGAGCACAAAGGGCTAGTTAGGGTTTTGGAGGGCAAAATGAATATTTTTCATTTAAGAAAAATATGCAATATTTTGAGATGATCCAGAGGTGAAGTGATGGTTTGAGAAGGAGAAGAAGCACTTGGGTGAAAGTCAAGGGGTACCCAAGTGGTTAAGTCCAAATGAAATGATTCAAAAACTCTGTACTCAGAACCAACACAACTGAAAACCAGGCAAAAAGAAAAGAGGGCAAAAACTAGGCTGTCACAGCCGCCCACCTCATGCCGCTCGTTGCCGCTGCCGCCCACTGGCCGCGCGCCCAGCTCCCCTCACCCGTGCCCGTTTGGGCGGGCGTCCACGCCCGCCCCATTAACCCGCCCCCGCTAAGACACCCACTAACCAGTGGGGTCCACCCACTGCCATGTTCAAAAAAAAGATAAATAAATAATAAAAATATAATAAATATAAATTAATTAATTAATTAACCCGATTAGTTACCTAATTAACTAGTTAACTAGTTGTAGTCAATGACAGAGTGCCCCACCCCCTGTTGACCAGTCAAACTTTGACTTGTCAACTTGGTCCCCCCAGGCCCACCTGTCAGTCAGTGTGTACACTTTGTGTACAATGTGCTGGGTCTACCTAGAAATTTAGCATTTATTTTCGAATTAAAAATAAATCTAGAAATTCGTTTAAACTTTGAAAACTAATATAAAATGAACTGTAGCTCGAATGAAATAGTTTTACACATGAAAGTTGCTCAGAAAAATATGACAAATCAGAATACGCCTTCTGTTCGTTTGTCACATGTCCCTAGCATAGAGAACATGGAATCGTCCCCCTCTGGTACGTTTGTCCGAAAATGCCAAACACCAGGAAAACATTACCTGGATGTTTTCCTCCTTCGCCGGTATCGTGCAACACTGCATTAGAACACCCCTAGCTCTGCATGTAGTCATGTCATGCATATGTGTGCTTTGAATTTACTGTTTATTCCCCCTCTTCTTCTCCGGTAGACCCCGAGGCCGCTGCTGATGCCCCTGCGTTCGACTACGTCACTGACGACCCTCCGTCCCTTTTAGCAGAGCTTCCAGGCAAGAAAACAACCCTTGATCATTCCAATATCGCCCAGTTCATTCTCTCTCATGCTTGCATTAGATTTTTCTACTATAATTGATTGCTCCTACCTAATGCATAGCCAGCTTTTGTAACTTGATGTTTTACCTTACCTACTTATCCTAAATTGCTTAGTATAGGTTGGTTAGTGATCCATCAGTGACCCCTCACCTTGTCCTAGTTGTCCTGGCTTGTTGACCAATGACTCGATCAGTATGATCGATGCCTAGAGCCCGACACTTCCCACCTCATCCCGTTTAGTTGTACGACTCTATAGAGCTACTATCGAGTGTCGAGGGTGATACCTCGTAACGCACTCCTGATGGTAACTCTATAGTGTAGCTAATCGGTCATGGTCTGTCGAGGGTGATTCCTCCTTCACCACTCCCGATGATGAATCTGTTGTGCAACACCTTAAGTGTGAACCTCGAGGGTGATTCCTCATATGTTCACCTTGATGGTTACATTGAGTGGAATCCATCGAGGGTGATTCCTCGGGTTTATCCCCCTTGATGTTTTGGACACATGGTTACCTTGACTTTATTTCATACCCTTATTAAAGTCAGGTGGGCCTAGTGAGCACCCGTGAGAGATACCTTTGTGAAAGTCGGGCGGGCCCAGAGAGCACCCTTGAGATGTTACGGTGGCGGTTGGTTGTTTAGCGGTATCACCCAGGAGGTGGTGGTAGCTCCGGACTTGTCCCGACAGTCGTCACCTTTAATTGTTAATGCACTAACAGGTTTGGGTATTTGTTCTGAGTTGGCCATTGGCCTATACGCACTAACCACCATGCGGGAACAGATATGGGCACTCGGCGTCGTAGTATCAGCCGAAGCTTTGTCAGACGTCCAGTTCAGCATTGCGGCACGGCCTAGTCGGCGTGCCAGAGGAGGTGGCTTGGATTACCCTGCGCGCAATGACTCGGAGTGCAACGAGCGATGGGCCCAAGACCCTGGAGTGCTTAGGATTTAGACCGGCGGGGACCTCTCAGCTGAGCCTAGGTAGGGTTGCGACGTGTTGATTTTCTGAGGCCGGGCATTGACTTAGGAAAGTGTGCCCGGCCAGAGTAATCAAGTGTGTTGGGAAACGTGGTGCACCCCTACAGGGAAGTTTATCTATTCGAATAGTCGTGTCCACGGTACTCGACGCTCGAAATGGTATCCTGATCTATTACAACTATAAATGGATACTTGAGACATGTGATGGATATGTGGGCTCTGTGATTGCTTTCTCGCACGGAGTCGAGGAAGGATCTCTGGGCGTTAATTCTACAACATGATTGTTAATTATAAAATGCTATTCTATACTCTTTTGAATGTTGCAAGATGCTTGAAGATGCTTAAAGATGCTAGTCTTCGATTTGCTAGACTTTCCCTTCTCCTCTGGCATTCTGAAGTTTAGTCCACAGATACAGCTCATTCCTTTAATACTGATGCATACTTGGAATAGTTCTAATGTAAGTCTTGCGAGTACTTTGGATGAGTACTCACGGTTGCTTTGCTACCTCTTTTCCCCTATACCCCATTGTCGCGATCAGATGGTGGATCCTAGGAGCCAGATGTCACCCCCGTTGACTACTACTTCCCCGATGGAGCCTACTACTACGTGGAGACCGTCAACGACCAGGAGTAGTTAGGAGGTCCCAGGCAGGTGGCCTTGCCTCTTTGATCATGCTACTTTTGTTCTAGCCTTCTTAAGGCATCCTTGTTTAACTTATGTCTATACTCAGATATTGTTGCTTTCGCTGACTCGCTTGTGTATCGAGCTTATGTATTCGAGCCCTCAAGTCCCCTGGCTTGTAATATGAAGCTTGTATGACTTTAATTTGTGTCTAGAGTTGTGTTGTGGTATCTTCCCATGAGTCCCAGATCTTGATCGTACACGTTTGCAAGTATGATTAGTGTACGATTGAATGGGGGCGTCACACCCTTGTTGCCCGCAAGACACTAGGGCGCGCCAGCCCCCCTCCCTGGCGCACCCTAGTGGGTGGTGAGCCCCTCGAAGCCTGCCTTGGTATGAAACCAAGGCCAAAAAATATAATAAATACATAAACCCCTAGAAATAACCCTAGATCAGAAGTTCCCCTGCCGCAAGCCTCTATAGCCACGAACACCAATCTAGACCCTGTTCCAGCACCCTGCCGGGGGGAATCATCACTGGATGCCATCTTCATCATCCCTATGGCCAACATGGTGAGGAGGGAGTAGTCCACCCTCGGGGCTGAGGGTTTGTACTAGTAGCTATGTGTTTGATCTCTCTCTCTCTCTCTCGTGTTCTTGATTTGGCACGATCTTGATGTAACGCGAGCTTTGTTAATATAGTTGGATCATATGGTGTTTCTCCCTCTCTATCTTGTTGTGGTGAATTGAGTTTCCCTTTGAGATCTTGTTCTTATTGTATTGAATAATTTTATGGATTTGAGAGCATTTGATGTATATCTTGCTACGAGTATGCGTGGTGGCAATGGGGTATCATATTGATTCACTTTATATATGTTTTGGCACTCAACTCGCGGATCTCCGAGGTGACATTGGGGTAATCTATGCACAGGGGTTGATGCACGTTTTCGTCCTTGTTTCTCCGGTAGAAATCTTGGGGCACTCTTTGAGGTTCTTTGTGTTGGATTGACTATTATGAATCTGAAATTATTTGATGCATATCGTGTAATCAACCCACGGATACTCGTGGTGACATTGGAGTATGTAGGTGACATTAGAGTTGGTTGATGTGTATCATATGGTGTTATATTAGTACGAACTCTTAGATAGATCGATCGGAAAGGATAACTTGGTGTTATTTTAGTACGAACTCTTGGATAGATCGATCAGAAAGGATAACTTTTTCAGGTGGTTTCGTACCCTACAAACAACTTCTTGTGTTATCCGCTAGATAGGAACTTTGGAGTGATTCTTCATCGCACGTTGAGGGATAGTTATATGATCCAATTATATTAGCACTATGGAGAGATTACACTAGCGAAAGTATGAACCCTAGGCCTTGTTTTCAAGCATTGCAATACCGTTTGTGCTCACTTTTTTACTTGCTACCTTGCTATTTTTTATAGTTCCTATTACAAAAACCAATATGTACTATAATTACTACACTTGTATCACCATCTCTTCGCCGAAGTAGTGCACCTATACAATTTACCATTGTATTTGGTGTGTTGGGGAAGACTCTTTGTTATTTGGTTGCAGGGTTGTTTGAGAGAGAACATCTTCATCCTACGCCTCCCACGGATTGATAAACCTTAGGTCATTTACTTAAGGGAAATTTGCTACTGTCCTACAAAACTCTGTGCTTGGAGGCCCAACACGAGTCTACAAGAACAAGTTGTGTAGTAGACATCAAGCTCCTATGGCTAAGTGAAAGCACTAAAGCCACAAAGTCTGATTGCCTTGTTTTCCTTACACACTACTGCCTCCAGGCACCGCGACGTCGGCTAAGGGTTAAAGTGTTCACGAGAAAACACCCTTTGCAGTCTCTGCACAGGGGTTGAAGCCGACGACTGGCAACTTTCTGGTTAAAAATGGCCGCACAGGAGTCAAAATAATCAAACATAGCGCCATATACAAGAGAAGCCGGGCGCATTACAGAGCACAAAAATTTGAACTTCTTCATTAAACGACAATAAGTTCACTCGTAAATTACATCTTTCGAGCACTAGGCCTCTATCGCCCGAGCACCATCCATTACAATGGGAAAGTATTGCTGTAACATCCCAAAATTCTAAATTTTGGAATGTTATACAAATAGATAGATTTGATTGATTGTTTGATTTTTGTGTGATTAATTGAGTGATTCAAAACTTTTGAAAGTTAAATGAGAGGGAATAAAAGGACTTTCCCAAACTTTCATTTTCTTTTCTGATCTTCAGGAATTCAAATTCTTTTCAAATACAAAAACCCTGGAGAGAAGATGACATGACTTCTTCCATTTATTTAAATGACAAGGGGTATTGAAAATATTTGAATTTTATTTGAAATTATTTCCAATTCATAAACTTCAAGCAACTCAATGATTTTCATGAGAGAAGATAAAATGACTTCTTCAAAACATATGAAATATGAGTTGGGAGTTTCAAAGAATTAAATTCAAAGTTCTTTTGAATTTATTTTCAATTTGGAGTTATTTGGGTTTTATTCAAATTATTTTTCACCAAAAATAAAATATACAGAAATTAGGGTAACATGATTCCCTACACTAGAAAATTGGAGAGAAATAAATTTGAATTCATTTTGGTATTTTTAAAATGATTTTTCTTGGATTTTAGTAGAGCAGGAGCACTGTTTGAATTATTTGAATTTTTGTACATTTTATTTAAAGATATAATAATGTTCACGTTGTAGAAAATATTTTTTTGAAAATTTTGATATATAATATGCCTTTATAATATTTTTTAGTTATTTTGTTTTTATTATTTTAGTTCTCTGGAAAAAAATTCCCTCACCGACTTGGCCGGCCCAGCATCTCGCCAGGCCGCGGCCCAGCTCCCCACCGCCGTCCCTGCCGTATCCAATGGGGATTCCTTCCCCGGAGTCCGCCGCGCCGCCGCCTCCATTGCCCCTCGCCCAAGCCGCCCTCGCCCCCCCTCCTGTATAAATGCGCCGCCCCGCCGCCCTCTTCTCCCCTCTCTCTCCCTCGAGCGCCGCGCCCCTCGCCTCACGCCACCACCAACCACCGCCGCCGCACTTTGCTGCCGCCGTCGCCCCTCGCTGCACGCTGTCGCCACCCGCCCCACCGCGCCACCGCTCCCCGATGCCGCGCCGCGCCTTGCTGCTGCTCGCCCGCAGCCATCGCCCAGCTCCTCACCGACGCCCGCCGCCGCGGGAAGCCGCCAGAGTTCGCCGCCGGTAAAACCCTAGAACGGTTTTATTTCGGTTTTTTTGGTTAGTTAGATCGGTTTTTCTCTTTTAGTTAGATTTAGTTTATGGACGTTCATTAGATAGGATTAGGTAGAGAACGAGTTCGTTCTTTAGCTCTCTGTAGCGAACGTTCACTATTTAGTTTTTTTTCTTTTATTTCTTTAGTTTTCGGCCAGGGACCTATTCATGATAAATTTCTTCACAGATTAGTCCCTGTACTCCAAACACTCACAACTTTTTACTCGTTAGTCCAAATCCAACGAAACCAATGCCCACTTCTTCGTTATGATCCCCTCTATCCAGATAAACAACTTGAACATGTTTTTTAAAGCTTAAAATTTGAATTAGATCAGATTTGTACTTGAACTTCGTTTGATCATAACTTGAGTTTTATAACTCCGTTTGAGTTGATTCTTTTTGCATCTCGAAGCTCTTGACCTAAAATTTCTGATAAGGCCAAATTCACATAATTTTGGTACTGTTAGAAATTGTTTTATGCTGCAAGAGTCATTTGCTTGGTTTTGATGTTTTTTGAATCGTCTTCTTCATTCTTTCTGATCTTTTGAGTGATTGCTTATGTGTGGTTACTATTGATTGATCATGATAGATTGACCAGAGTGTGACGAATAGAACTACCAAGAGTTTTGAGTGCGAATCATCTTCATCAACATTGTAGGCAAGTAACACTTGATCATACCTTTTCTACTACCCAGTTTTATGCATTAGATCAATCCATCAAACATTGCATGATTAGGATCTAATTAAATTGTGGGATGGGAAGTAGATGAGGTAGTACCTATTACCTGTTTTACTTATGAAACCTTTGGGAGTTACTTCTGCATTTGCTTATTATGCCATGCTATGCTAGTAGACGTGGATTGGGTGAGTGAATATCCATGACAGATGTGAGTTTGTTAAATTAATGGTTTATCTAAGGTGGCAACTTAAATACACATCTGGGTGGATTGAGGCAGCTGGGGTATCTAGTGATTGCCTGTTTTTTTTTTGGAAATCCCGGGGGTACCGTGTGATTTTCCTATGGACCGCCACCTAGGCTCAAAGGGATAATAAGATAATTCATGCTAGTAACTTCCATGTGCAGCCACAAGCCATTATGGGCTCTAGCATAGTTGACTAAGTCGTGCGAACTCTTATAGTGGTGGACTAGCAGATGTAGGGGATGTAGGTGTACGGGTCTACCAATCGTAAGGTGCTAGCGCTTCTGAAAGACTATGTCTCAGTCATCCGTTTCTCAAACACCATGTAGTGCGAGAAACCAAACGGAGGCGATCGAGTCTTGTGGGGAAAAGTGCGCAAACCTCTGTAGAGTGTACAAACTAATCATGATTAGCCGTGTCCCCGGTTATGGACATCTTGAGTATCTAGTACTTGAATATCATGTGTATCTCAACATGTTACTCTAATTTAATATTGTTGGGTTTGTTAATGAGTACTTTTTAATTGGGATTGAGAATGCTGTCAACCATTCTCAATGTTTAACAACCACCATGATAGTTAAATAAATTTATTCCTTTGCAATAGGGAAAAATTGGCTTGTCGCAAAAACATTATAAACCGTAGAGCTTTTCCACCAGCCATATATGCATGTAGTATAGCTTATTCTTTCGTTACTCTCTATGTGTTACATTGCCAGCATATTCCATGTGCTGACCCATTTTCAGGCTGCAACGGTTCATGTTGCAGACTTTTCAGACGACGAGTAAGTGGTACGTTAGGGTTACGATTTCCTATACTCAACTTTGTCGTTGGTGTTGATGGGAATCCACAACCTTGTTGCTTCCGCTATTTTGGATTGAGGTGATAGTATTTACGTTACTTTATACATGTGATTTACCTCTGTTATAAATCCTCGAGTACTGTGTGTGTCAGCATACCGATCCAGGGATGACACGTAAGCACAGAGACTTGACCGTCTGAGGTCGGGTCGCTACAAGATGGTATCAGAGCACATGTTGATTGTAGGACGTGACCCTAGAAACTGGCAAGCCCATAGGAAAGATTTTTCTCTACTACTTCATTTTCAAAAAAGATCTTTTACCTCTCTTCTCTTCTGAGCTTATTCAAAAATTCCCTTTAGTGAGACTATACCCCTTTCCCTTTTGACCCCTCGAAGATTCGGCTGATGAGACCTCTTCAAGGAGTACAAGATATCGGACAACTAAGACCATTCAGAATGAAGAGGATTTTACCATACATTATGATAATGGAAACTACAACTGTTGAAGACTAGGAGAATATGAAGAATTTCCAGATTTGGTATGACCAAGGAAGGCTACACTTATGGAACTTGTCATGCTATGGAAACTGTCAATACCCGAGATCAAGGTGTATCGGAGAAAGACCGGAACAAAAGCCCCAAGGCAGGAGATATCAACTATGGAATAAAAGTTCATGTCAATAACCAGGGCAGAAATATGAATATCCAAGAAGTTATCGCTCTCTTATGCTATTATTACCGGGAGGTGTTAAGCATGCATCTTTCAGAAGAAATGGATGGTAGAAGGCTAATGGAGCATCTGTCAGCAAATGATGCAATTTTAACATAGCTGGTGTATCACCAGGATCTGGAGTATTACATCAAGGATTTTTAGATCGACTTTAGGAAGCCATATTTTAACAAGGAAGTATTTTGAGAAGAACTCAGGACCCTGAAGATGAGAGTAGCCAAGCTGGAGGAGCAAAACCTCGAGACACCAGAGAATTGTTAGGAACTGAAGGACATTAGGACCCCGGTTCATGCCTAGGATGTTGAAATCCAGAAGTTGGAACGTAACTACAGAAAAGTTAAAGGATGTCACTAGAGACTTCGTGTCAACAGAGATGATTTGGCAAAAGAACTTGAGAAGGACAAGCGCGATGGAAGAAGCCATCGGAGACATGAACAAGACTTGAAGAGTTTGAGATTTTGGAGATTTATTGACCTTTAGAAGACCAAACCCCTGTTATATACTTACGTTAGATGCGATGATTGTGAGCTGTCATTTGTTTGATGTTTTTCCGACAGCCACAATAAAACCTGTCTTTTCAAAACGATTGTTTGTATTGTGTGCCTCCTTCTCGATCTCTCTTATCCCACCCAAACCCCTGGACCCAATAGAGGATGAATGGAGATGAGCTTATATTTTCTGGACCGATGAGTCAATTGGAGACGGACCAATGGATTCGGAACATGGACGATCATATGGAGAATAACTCTATAGCCAGAAAGGATATGACCCAGTATGCTCTTCATTTCTTTAGAGGTGCTGATACGTGGTGGAGGATGTACCAAAACATCAATGGATGGCAAAGAGTAACCACTTGGGGAGAATTTAAGTTGACTTTGCTAATGTCTCGGTTTGTGTCCCAGAAATTGAAGCCTTCAGAAAAGGATATGAAGAAACCTTGTGCGTGCAAGCTCTATGGAGAAATAGGACACACCCATAAGAAACACAAGGATGAATGCCCTAATTGTGAAGGAAGTCACCCAGCTGAAGAATGCCCAACTAAGCAGATTACTTGTTTCTTGTGTGAAGGAACTACCCACTACCCTGCTCAGTGTCACATTTGCCCTATATTACAGAGAACCATCCAGCAGAAGAAAGAAGAAATGAAAGGAGCCCTCAAGGAGATGTTAGAAGAACCTGTGACGAAGAACGATGTCGAGGACACACACAAAGGAAACAAAATTAAAGCCCGCACCAAGTCATGCTATTCATGTGGAGAAGAAGGACACATCTCCCAAAATTGTCTGAATGGAGATCTAGTAGAATTCCCGACAGAGGAAGTAGAGTATGACCCACAGGAAATAGAAGCCCTGATTGGAACGGAAAAGTCCAGGAAGAGGAATAGATTGGATTCCAGGAAGGACCTGAGTCATGTCACCTGTTACAAGTGCAAGGAGTCAGGGCACTACATCAACACTTGCCCAAAAAGGAAGCCGAGGACCCAAGGAGGCTATGTGATCATGAGGAAACCTCGAGACTTGTCAGAGGTGTTATGTTTTCATTGTAATGAAGCAGGGCACTTTGCGAGGGATTGTCTCAAGAAGAAGGAGACTTGTGCTAATATGTGAGTTAGCAGCAATGTAAATGTAGTAGTAGTAGTGAGAACATCTCTTCTGTGTTGAGATGTTGAGTTGAGGCATGTAATGGAAATACAGGAGATTGTAGTAATTGGAGAATAAATAAAGTTATCATCGTTGGTACTGTTTTGGATTTTATGAGTTGTTACTCTATGAAGAAAGATTTTGACCATTTTCGAGGATATGAGAAACATGGTCTATGGATGAGATTGGAGCTTTGTATGGGAGAAGGTGCCAAACACCGTTGATGTGGGATGAAGTTGGAATCCGTCAGTTGATTGGACCAGATTTGATCAAGGATTCAGAAGAGAATGTTAAGTTGATTCGAGATAGACTGAAGGTAGCTCAGTCCTGGAAGAAAAGTTATGCAGACTCAAAAACGCAAGGAGGAAGTCTATGAAATTGGAGACAGAGCATGTCTTCGTGTGTCCCCTCTGCGAGGAGTTAAATGATCTGGAGTTAAGGGACAGTTAGCCTCGAGATTTGTAGGACCATACCGAGTTTTGGAGCGTATGGGAGAAGTGGCCAACAAATTGGAGTCACCCGAAGGACTGTCAGAAGTTCATGATGTGTTACACGTTTCCCAGTTGAAGAAGTGCCATGCAGAGATGGCCAATATTCCCCTGTAAGGACGCTTGACCATGGAAAGGATAATGATGTTCCACGAAGTGGAGTATGGACTTCATAATTATAAGTTTTTATCGTGGTATGTGGGATATCCCACGAGGATGAAGAGATGTATTACTATTGGATATAAAGGAGGTATGATGTTGGAAATATGGATCAATGGAAATTCCATGATGAGTGTGAGTAATCACGTCTTGGTTTGGTACAACCGAAGGAAGGGAGACATTACAATTGGATGGATTTTAAGTATGCTAGGAAGCTGAATGTTGGAATAATGATCAGTTGCACCGAAGATGAGATCAAGGTATACAAGTGATGAGATGGGCCATAACTCACAGGCCCCAGGACCTGCCAAGAAGCAAGCACACTTTTGTTGAAGGAAAACCCTGAAGAAGTTACGATTTTATCGACAGACGACTTTATAGGAGCAACGCAAAACCTGAGAGTTGTTAAGGAACGATAGATGTTTGTTTGGCTTGCAGAATCAATGGATTTATCCAAACTTGGTGTGTCCACAAGAGAAATTCTGCAATGCTTGTGAGGATGACCGAGTGTTAGAATGCGAGATTCGCTAAACTATATACAAGGTAATGATTTCGGTGCGGGATGGATTGACCACCATACTGACTTACTCTTATTATTCGCCTTCCTACGTGGGACGGTAAATCCGAGTGACTTACCTATAGTAGAGAGACGACGATCAAAACCTTGTTTAAACCTTAGAATGGTATAAGTATTTTCCCTTGTACACGGCAGTTGTTGCCAACCGTAGGTTATATGGTGAGGTTCAGCCCAGACCCATTTCCTGCAGGAGAAACCATAAATTGTTGACCACCATGAGATATCGATAGTTGTTTAGCATTGGTGCCAGACCCGTCAGCTAAGAAGACCCAGTCTCGGTATAACCTTACTAAGAGGAAAAGGACAGAAGAACTGCGGTAAAAGATATGCCACTACCGGAAGAGCCTAGAGATGGAATTTTCCCAAGATCTGAGAAGACTGCCACTGTCAACAATAAGGATGGAGTATATGAGTTTTGATGGAACCGTAACCATGCTTCTAAGGGTGGTAGCACCCAAGACCCCGGAGATGATCGATGGATTTTGAAGACCCCCAAACCCTAACCTATTTCTTGCTAGCCTCTCCGAATCTCGAGGACGAGATTCATTTTTAAGGGTGGTAGGTTTGTAACATCCCAAAATTCTAAATTTTGGAATGTTATACAAATAGATAGATTTGATTGATTGTTTGATTGTTGTGTGATTAATTGAGTGATTCGAAACTTTTGGAAGTTAAATGAGAGGGAATAAAAGGACTTTCCCAAACTTTCATTTTCTTTTCTGATCTTCATGAATTCAAATTCTTTTCAAATACAAAAACCCTGGAGAGAAGATGACATGACTTCTTCCATTTATTTAAATGACAAGGGGTATTGAAAATATTTGAATTTTATTTGAAATTATTTCCAATTCATAAACTTCAAGCAACTCAATGATTTTCATGAGAGAAGATAAAATGACTTCTTCAAAACATATGAAATATGAGTTGGGAGTTTCAAAGAATTAAATTCAATGTTCTTTTGAATTTATTTTCAATTTGGAGTTATTTGGGTTTTATTCAAATTATTTTTCTCCAAAAATAAAATATACAGAAATTAGGGTAACATGATTCCCTACACTAGAAAATTGGAGAGAAATAAATTTGAATTCATTTTGGTATTTTTAAAATGATTTTTATTGGATTTTAGTACAGCAGGAGCACTGTTTGAATTATTTGAATTTTTGTACATTTTATTTAAAGCTATAATAATGTTCACGTTGTAGAAAATATTTTTCTGAAAATTTTGATATATAATATGCCTTTATAATATTTTTTAGTTATTTTGTTTTTATTATTTTAGTTCTCTGGAAAAAAATTCCCTCGCCGACTGGGCCGGCCCAGCATCTCGCCAGGCCGCGGCCCAGCTCCCCACCGTCGTCCCTGCCGTATCCGATGGGGATTCCTTCCCCGGAGTCCGCCGCGCCGCCGCCTCCATTGCCCCTCGCCCAAGCCGCCCTCGCCCCCCCCCCCCTGCTGTATAAATGCGCCACCCCGCCGCCCTCTTCTCCCCTCTCTCTCCCTCGAGCACCGCGCCCCTCGCCTCACGCCACCACCAACCACCGCCGCCGCACTTTGCTGCCGCCGTCGCCCCTCGCTGCGCGCTGTCGCCGCCCGCCCCACCGCGCCACCGCTCCCCGATGTCGCGCCGCGCCTTGCTGCTGCTCGCCCGCAGCCATCGCCCCGCTCCTCACCGACGCCCGCCGCCGCGGGAAGCCGCTAGAGTTCGCCGCCGGTTTTCCAACGGAAAACCACCCCAACCGGTAAAACCCTAGAACGGTTTTATTTCGGTTTTTTCGGTTAGTTAGATCGGTTTTTCTCTTTTAGTTAGATTTAGTTTATGGACGTTCATTAGATAGGATTAGGTAGAGAACGAGTTCGTTCTTTAGCTCTCTGTAGCGAACGTTCACTATTTAGTTTTTTTTCTTTTATTTCTTTAGTTTTCGGCCAGGGACCTATTCATGATAAATTTCTTCAAAAATTAGTCCCTGTACTCCAAACACTCACAACTTTTTACTCGTTAGTCCAAATCCAACGAAACCAACGCCCACTTCTTCGTTATGATCCCCTCTATCCAGATAAACAACTTGAACATGTTTTTGAAAGCTTAAAATTTGAATTAGATCAGATTTGAACTTGAACTTCATTTGATCATAACTTGAGTTTTATAACTCCGTTTGAGTTGATTCTTTTTGCATCTCGAAGCTCTTGACCTAAACTTTCTGATAAGGCCAAATTCACATAATTTTGGTACTGTTAGAAATTGTTTTATGCTGCAAGAGTCATTTGCTTGGTTTTGATGTTTTCTGAATCGTCTTCTTCGTTCTTTCTGATCTTTTGAGTGACTGCTTATGTGTGGTTACTATTGCTTGCTCACGATAGATTGACCGGAGTGTGACGAATAGAACTACCAAGAGTTTTGAGTGCGAATCATCTTCATCAACATTGCAGGCAAGTAACACTTGATCATACCTTTTCTACTACCCAGTTTTATGCATTAGATCAATCCATCAAACATTGCATGATTAGATCAAATTGTGGGATGGGAAGTAGACGAGGTAGTACCTATTACCTGTTTTACTTATGAAACCTTTGGGAGTTACTTCTGCGTTTGCTTATTATGCCATGCTATGCTAGTAGACGTGGATTGGGTGAGTGAATATCCATGACAGATGTGAGTTTGTTAAATTAATGGTTTACCTAAGGTGGCAACTTAAATACACATCTGGGTGGATTGAGGCACCTGGGGTATCCAGTGATTGCCTGTTTTTTTTTTGGAAATCCCGGGGGTACCATGTGATTTTCCTATGGACCGCCACCCAGGCTCAAAGGGATCATAAGATAATTCATGCTAGTAACTTCCGTGTGCAGCCACAAGCCATTATGGGCACTGGCATAGTTGACTAAGTCGTGCGAACTCTTATAGTGGTGGACTAGCAGATGTAGGGGATGTAGGTGTACGGGTCTACCCATCGTAAGGTGCTAGCGCTTCTGAAAGACTATGTCTCGGTCATCCGTTTCTCAAACACCATGTAGTGCGAGAAACCAAACGGAGGCGATCGAGTCTTGTGGGGAAAAGTGCGCAAACCTCTGCAGAGTGTACAAACTAATCATGATTAGCCATGTCCCCGGTTATGGACATCTTGAGTATCTAGTACTTGAATATCATGTGTATCTCAACATGTTACTCTAATTTAATATTGTTGGGTTTGTTAATGAGTACTTTTTAATTGGGATTGAGAATGCTGTCAACCATTCTCAATGTTTAACAACCACCATGATAGTTAAATAAATTTATTCCTTTGCAGTAGGGAAAAATTGGCTTTTCGCAAAAACATTATAAACCGTAGAGCTTTTCCACCAGCCATATATGCATGTAGTATAGCTTATTCTTTCATTACTCTCTATGTGTTACATTGCCAGCATATTCCATGTGCTGACCCGTTTTTGGGCTGCAACGTTTCATGTTGCAGACTTTTCAGACGACGAGTAAGTGGTACGTTAGGGTTACGATTTCCTATACTCAACTTTGCCGTTGGTGTTGATGGGAATCCACAACCTTGTTGCTTCCGCTATTTTGGATTGAGGTAATAGTATTTACGTTACTTTATACATGTGATTTACCTCTGTTATAAATCCTAGAGTAATGTGTGTGTCAGCATACCGATCCAGGGATGACACGTAAGCACAGAGACTTGACCGTCTGAGGTCGGGTCGCTACAACTGCTCGGGGCGCCTATGCTCCTTCCTAGGGGTCGGGGTCCAGCGACCATATGGTTGGCTTGATCTTCAGCCAGTGCGCACCATGGTCTTTCCGAAGGCCATCCGAGCTCCCTCATTGCACATGGAGCGCTTCCAGGCATCAATCAGGGGTGCGGCATCGTACAGCCTCTGGACCAGGCCAAAGTACCTGCTCGGTAGTGACTCCAAAGGCCACAACTTGATGCATAGGTCCTTCATTGCCGGCTCCGCCATCCGATGCAACTCAATCAGGTGCTTCATTTGGTTGTTGAGGAGGGGAGGGTGCTCGGGGGCTTGAAACTGCACCCAAAACAACCTCTCCTCGACGCGACCCTCATGAGACGTGAAGTACTTAGCCATGCTGTATGCACTCCTCGGTAGGTCCATAAAAGCGCCTGGGGGACGCCATACTCACGTGAGCAAAGGGAACCTGTTACCACCAAAGACACTTTTTAGTAAGTACGACTTACCATCCGCAATAAGCTTGACTTGGCGAAGCTCATCTTGGTGGCCTCGCGCCTCTGTCCACGCTTCCTTGGCCGCCGACCTCAATGAGGTTAGCTTGATGGCCTGATCCTTACTTTCCTGCTCAAGGGCCTTGCATTTCGTGACGGCATCCTTGAGCTCTTGCTACACCTCTGCCACCCTGGTCTCGTGCTGCTGGCTGGCGGTCTTCACCGTCGCTAGTTCAGTGGCCATCTGTTCGACCGCCGCCTTCTGCTGCGTAGCTTCCTACTGAGATCTCCTCAACTCAGCCTTGAGGTTCTCGACCTCCGCGGTGACAGCTACAGTAATGTCAATTGCACCCCATTCGGATTAACTTTCAAAAACTCCATCAATCAAACGGCTAGAGTAAATAGCTCAGCTCAGACTTACCTTGCACCTCGTCGAACCACTTGTTAATCCAATTGAGCTCGTTGAGGGAGTCCTGGACTAGGGGGTGTCCGGATAGCCGAACTATCATCTTTGGCTGGACTCCTAGACTATGAAGATACAAGATTGAAGACTTCGTCCCATGTCCGGATAGGACTTTCCTTGACGTGGAAGGCAAGCTTGGCGATACGGATATGTAGATCTCCTACCATTGTAACCGATTCTGTGTAACCCTAACCCTATTCGGTGTCTATATAAACCGAAGGGTTTTAGTCTGTAGGACGAACAACAATCATACCATAGGCTAGCTTCTAGGGTTTAGCCTCTCTGATCTCGTGGTAGATCTACTCTTGTACTACCCATATCATCAATATTAATCAAGCAGGAGTAGGGTTTTACCTCCATCGAGAGGGCCCGAACCTGGGTAAAAACATCGTGTCCCTTGTCTCCTGTTACCATCCGCCTAGACGCATAGTTCGGGACCCCCTACCCGAGATCCGCCGGTTTTGACACCGACATTGGTGCTTTCATTGAGAGTTCCTCTGTATCGTCACCTATAGGCTCGATGGATCCTTCGATCATCAACAACAACGTGGTCCAGGGTGAGACTTTTCTCCCCAGACAGATCTTCATATTCGGCGGCTTTGCACTACGGGCCAATTCGCTAGGCCATCTGGAGCAGATCGAAAGCTACGCCCCTGGCCATCAGGTCAGATTCGGGAGTTTGAACTACACGGTCGACATCCGCGGAGACTTGATCTTCGACGGATTCGAGCCACAGCCGAGCACGCCGCACTGTCTCGATGGGCATGATCTAGCTCTGCCGCCGAACAGTGCCCTGGAGGCCGCATCAGCATCCGCTCTGACCCTTAGTTTGGAGCCGACCTCGCCGATCGAGGATGGGTGGTTGGACACCACCTCGAGGGTTGATATCTCTACGGCGATCGAGTCGAACACCATCCCTGTCCTTTGCAAGGCACGTGACTCCAAGGTGTCGGACTCCTCTCCGGACTCCGAACCTTCCGCGCTCCTACCAGTCGAATCCGATTGGGTACCGGTTATGGAGTTCACCGCCGCGGACATCTTTCAGCACTCGCCCTTCGGCGATATTCTGAACTCACTAAATTCTCTCTCTTTATCAGGAGAGCCCTAGCTGAGCTATGGTCAGGAAGGTTGGGATTCGGACGATGAAGAAATTCAATGCCCACCCACCACCCACTTTGTAGCTACTGTCGATGATTTAATCGACATGCTCGACTTCGACTCCGAAGACATCGACGGTATGGACGACGATGCCGGAAACAATCAAGATCTAGCGCCTACAGGGCACTGGAAGGCCACCTCGTCGTACGACATATACATGGTGGACATCCCAAAAGATGGGAATGGCGATGGAACAGCGGAGGATGACCCCTCCAAGAAACGGCCTAAGCGCCGACGTCAGCGGCGCCGCTCTAAATCCCGCCACAGCAAAAATGGTGATTCCGGCACGGGAGATAATAGCACCCCGGAAAGTGCTGAAGACGACCCCCTCCAGCAGGATTCAGCACAGGAGGAGGGAGAAGCAAGCCCGCACAATAGTGCGGCAGAAAGAGAGGTAGAGGACGATAATTATGCGCCTCCCTCCGAAGACGAGGCAAGTCTCGACGACGACGAGTTCGCCGTGCCTGAGGATCCTGTCGAGCAAGAGCGTTTCAACCGCAGGCTTATGGCCACGGCAAGCAGCCTCAAGAAAAAGCAGCAACAGCTTAGAGCTGACCAAGACCTGCTAGCTGACAGATGGACTGAAGTCCTTGCAGCCGAAGAGTACGAGCTCGAACGCCCCTCCAAAAGTTACCCCAAACGCAGGCTGCTACCCCGATCAGAGGAGGAAGCACCCACATCACCAGCGCACGATATGGCAGACCGGCCACCTCGTGGCCACGATAGAGAGGCCTTTCGGCCCTCCACTCAAGCCACACCCCGATGCCGCTCAAAAAGTACTAAGGCACGGGAAAATGCGCCTGACCTACGAGACATATTGGAGAAAAAGGCAAGGCAAACAAGATCGATCTACGGATCGCGTGGGCGCCCCACAACGCGGGATGATTACCGTCACGCCGGATACAGCAACCCCGGCCGGGCCGAACACAATAGACAAAGCTCATATGAGCTACGTCGTGATATAGCCCAATACAGCGCGCCGCACACCCACTATGCTTCACAGACAAAGTGATGGATCATCAAATCCCTGAGGGTTTCAAACCCGTAAACATCAAATCATACGATGGCACCACAGATCCTGCGGTTTGGATCGAGGACTATCTCCTTCATATCCACATGGCCCGCAGTGATGATCTACATGCCATCAAGTACCTCCCACTCAAGCTTAAAGGACCAGCTCGGCATTGGCTCAACAGCTTGCCAGCAGAGTCAATCGGTTGTTGGGAGGACCTGGAAGCCGCATTCCTCGATAACTTCCAGGGCACATATGTGCGACCACCAGACGCCGATGACCTTAGCCATATAATCCAGTAGCCAGAAGAATCGGCCAGACAATTCTGGACATGGTTCCTAACAAAGAAAAATCAAATCGCTGACTGTCCGGATGCAGAGGCACTAGCAGCCTTCAAACACAACATCCGCGACGAGTGGCTAGCCCGGCACCTAGGACAGGAAAAGCCGAAATCCATGGCAGCCCTCACTACACTCATGACCTGCTTTTGCGCGGGAGAGGACAGCTGGCTAGCTTGTAGCAACAATTTGGCCAAAAACCCTGGTAGTTCGGATACCAAGGACAGCAATGGGAGGTCGCGTCGCAACAAGCATAAACGCCGCATTAATAGTGATAATGCTGAAGATACGGCAGTAAATGCCGGATTCAGAGGCTCTAAACCCGGTCAGCGGAAGAAGCCATTCAAAAGAAATACCCAGGGCCCGTCCAACTTGGACCGAATACTCGATCGCTCTTGCCAGATACACGGCACCCCCGAAAAACCAGCCAACCACACCAACAGGGATTGTTGGGTGTTCAAGCAGGCAGGCAAGTTAAATGCCGAAAACAATGACAAGGGGTTGCATAGCGATGAAGAGGATGAGCCCCGGCCGCCGAACAATAGAGGACAGAAAGGCTTCCCCCCACAAGTGCGGACGGTGAACATGATATACGCAACCCACATACCCAAAAGGGAGCGGAAGCGTGCACTAAGGGACGTATATGCGATGGAGCCAGTCGCCCCAAAGTTCAACCCGTGGTCTTCCTGCCCGATCACTTTCGATCGAAGCGACCACCCCACTAGCATCCGTCACGGCAGTTTTGCTGCATTGGTTCTTGACCCAATAATCGACGGATTTCACCTCACCAGAGTCCTGATGGACGGTGGCAGTAGCCTGAACCTGCTTTATCAGGATATAGTGTGCAAAATGGGCATAGACCCCTCAAGGATTAAACCCACAAAGACGACCTTTAAAGGCGTCATACCAGGTGTAGAGGCCAACTGCACAGGCTCAGTTACACTTGAAGTGGTCTTCAGATCCCCGGATAATTTCCGGGGCGAGGAGTTAATCTTCGACATAGTCCCGTTCTGCAACGGCTATCATGCACTGCTCGGACGAACCGCATTCGCAAAATTCAATGCGGTGCCGCACTACGCGTACATCAAGCTCAAGATGCCAGGCCCTCGTGGAGTAATTACGGTCAATGGAAACACCGAACGCTCTCTCCGAACGGAGGAGCATATGGCGGCCCTTGCGGCAGAAGTGCAAAGCAGCCTCTCAAGGCAACTCTCCAGTCCGGCCAATAAACGGCCGGACACCGTCAAGCACGCCCAGAGTAACCTACAACAAGACCGCTTGGCACGTTCCGAACACGCGTAGCAATGCGGCCCCAACCCCAACACTCGCGAAATTGCAAAACCAGTACTACGCGTACATAACTACGCTCTGGAAATACCATGGGCATAAGGGGAGGGGAACGACCACGGCATCCCAGCATGCGGCTCAACCGCACTAGGGGCTCCCGATTGTGTCATTTCTTTTTTTTCTCTTACTTTCAGGACTCCGTTCTCGAGAAGCCCTGTCCGGCATTAGAATCGCCGAACTCACGATGCAACAGTTAGGGAAGTAGAAAGCTACGCCGAATGCCCAGGTGGTCTCTATTGCGAGCAGTATACCTGTTTTACATAAAATCCCGCAAGCTTACCCTTGGAGGGGGACATGTCAAAAGTCCCGTTCCTTGCTTATCGCACTATTTGTATCGTTTTGCTTTTATTGCAGTTTCTTTTGAATAAAACAATATATAGCTTTTGCCTATTATTGCATTACCTTTTTATATATGTTCAGTTATAACATTTGTGCAACCGTACAGTTTGGTACGGCCAATACACCAGGGGCTTATGTACCCCAAAATATGGTGTCATAAGTCCGAACACTTTCACAAGTGCGGCACCCCGAACTTATAGCATTATATGCATTGGCTCCGAATCATGTCTTGGGTCAATAGTTGGGTTTGCCCGGCTCCCATGTTTTGGTACCTTACGTTCCGTTATATCGGCTAAGGTAGCGCTGGGAGAACCACTGCGATTTTGCCCCGGTTGAGCTGGGTTGAGCACCTTAGTGGAGAAAGCTAAAACTGACCGTCATGATAGGGCGAGAGCTGGTCGTTGTTCAATAGGTTTTTCGAGTCCCTAAAGACTTATGCCGCTTAGAGCGAGGAGTCGGCATTGTCCGGCCTAGGCGTGGATAGCGCCCCAAACTCGGTCTTCCGAATACTAGGGGCTTCGCCAAAATTTAAAATTATAGAATTCTATGGCTAAGTGAGAGTGTTCAAGCATTATAGTCTGGTTGCCTGGTTTGTTGTGTTGAGCGCCTCCCTCGACGGACCCAAGAATGGGAACAAGAGCGCTCATGTTTATCCCGAACACCCCAGCACTCGTGGCATGGGGGCTGAAGCCAACGACTTGCCATCTCTCAAATTTGATAAACGGGCACACAAAAGGTAATATTTTAAATTCAAAAGCGTTGCTTAGTGCACATGAACAAGTTTTCAGCGTACAGGATAACAACAGCGAGTCTACTCAAAAATTACATCTTTGGAGTATTCACCCGCTATAAGGCGGGCACCCTTCAGGACGCCCTCATAATACAACTTGGGCTTGCGATGATCTTTGCCCGGCGGTGGCCCGTCCGTCACCAGCTTCTTAGCGTCCAGCTTGCCCCAGTGCACCTTAGCACGGGCAAGGGCCCTACGGGCACCTTCAATGCAGACGGAGCGCTTGATGACTTCGATCCATGGACAGACATCCACCAGCCGCCGCACTAGCCCGAAGTAGCTCCCAGGCATGGCCTCCTTCGGCCACAACCGAGCTATAAGGCCCGTCATGGCCTGTTCGGCGACCTTGTGGAGCTCGACCAGCTGCTTCAGCTGGTCGCTCAAAGGCACCGGGTGTCCGGCCTCAGCATACTGAGACCAGAACACTTTCTCCATCAAGCTCCCTTCTTCGGCTCGATAGAAAGCGGCGGCATCGGACACACTGCGGGGCAGATCTGCGAATGCTCCTGGAGAGCTCCGGATTCGGGTAAGTAATAGATAATTGACTTTTACATTCTTGCATTGCATAAAGAATGCCTTACCCGCCGCTATCTTCTTCATCGCCTCAATCTCCTGGAGGGCTTTTTGGGCTTCGGCCTTAGCGGCTTTGGCACTCTCAAGAGTTGAGGCAAGCTCGGACTCTCGAGTCTTCGAGTCACGCTCCAAACTCTCGTGTTTTTCCACGAAAGCCTGGAGCTCTTGCCGTACCTCCGCCAGCCACGCCTCCCCCTTCTCTCGCTCGGTGCGCTCCACGGGTGCTTTGTTTTCGGCCACGGACACTGCCTCCTTCAGGGTCGCCACCTCGTTCATGGTCCCTGTGATACCCACGTTATCCCTGTTATTTTTTGCAACCGCATTTCTTATATACATAATCTCATAAGGTATTACTTACCTTCATTGTCCTCGAGCTGCTTCTTGGCTCGGCCGAGCTCGTTCTCGGACCGCTCGTGGCTCTCCTTCAAAGTATTGACCTCTGCAGTCAGTGCGGCAGAGGTCAGCAGCGCAGCCTGCATTCCCATATTGACATAATTATGTTAGACTCCTGCGTATATCTTTTTAGATCCTCAGTTCGGCTTTTCTTTCCGAACACCGAACTAAGCATCAGGGGCTACTATCTATGTGGTAATCTTCTTACATATTTTAAAAAACTTACCTCAAAGCCTGTTAGAAGGCTGTTGCAGGCTTCAGTCAGCCCGCTCTTGGCGGACTGAACTTTCTGGATCACCACACTCATAACAGTGTGGTGCTCCTCCTTGATGGAGGCGCTGTTAAGCGCCTCCAGCAAGCTTTCCAGTGCCTCCGGTTGGACGGAGGGCACCATCGTCTTGCCCTTCTTACGAAGGGGCCGCCTGCCGGACTTTGGAACCACTGAAGGTTCCGGTATGGAGTCCGGACCTGGGTCGGACTTAGAGCCCTTAGGGGTCTCATTCCCCTCGCGCCCGGAGTTCAGGAGGTTGCCTTGCGGCACCTCCTGCGCCACCTCCTCCTGACCGGGCTCCCCTTGGGGTCCCACCTCGGCGTCGTTGGCGGCGCGCGGAGAGGAGGCGGGCAGAAGTGAAGTGCTCTCCACGTCCGACGAATCCAGGGATCCGCTCGACAAAGCGGCCAGCTCGTGCTTGGCCGGGCTGCATAGTTGTTCGGCCTTAGAGGACACTATGCGATAAATGAAAAAGGCATGAGCTATTTGGAATCCGTACACTTACGATCTCGCAAGGGGCTTGGCCCTTGAGGGCCACTCCTCCTCTTCGTCGGCGGCATTGGTGGAGACGTTCGAAGGAAGGGTCCTTCCCTTCTTGGACCCTCCGGCCTCCCCGGTCGGGGCGGCCTTCCTTTTCTTCTCTCCCCCCGCTGGGGGAGAGGCTTATTTTTCCTCCTTCTCGTTTTCACGAGAGGATTCCGCCTCAGAGTCGTTGGATGATGATTCCGACAGCACCGGGTGCCGAGCACTCCTTCGAGTCCCCGTGGCCTTCTTCTTCTTGGCCTTCTTCTCCGGCACCATGTATGGTGCCGGAACCAGCAGCCCTGCCAAGCGGGTGTCTACTGGGTCTTCTGGCAAAGGAGCCGAACAGTTAGCCTGCCCGGACGTGTTCTGCCAGTCCTGTCAAAGGCAAGGGAGTTTAGATCCCGCATAGAGTCAAACTACGAAAAACAAAGAGTCCCCTAAAGGGAAAAATAGCTTACCTCGAAAGCCTGACGCTTCGAGCGGAATCCGCGATCTTCGGTAGCGGATGAGGGAGCTTCGGCGCCCTTGAACAGCGCCTTCCAGGCGTCTTCGTACGTAGTGTCGAAGAGCCTTTTCAGAGTCTGATGCCGCTCTGGATCAAACTCCCACAACTTGAAAGCCCGTTGTTGGCATGGGAGGATCCGGCGGATGAGCATAACCTGGATCACGTTGACAAGCCTGAGATTATTGTTCACCAAGGTTTGCATGCAGGTTTGGAGTTCGGTCAGCTCCTCCGAATTACCCCACGCCAGGCCGGTCTCCTTCCAAGAGGTGAGCCGCGTGGGAATGCCAGACCGAAATTCGGGGGCCGCCGCCCACTTAGGGTCGCGCGGCTCGGTGATGTAGAACCACCCCGATTGCCACCCCTTCACGGTCTCCACAAAGGAGCCCTCGAGCCATAAGACGTTGGCTATCTTGCCAACCATGGCGCCTCCGCACTCCGCTTGGCGGCCGCCCACAACCTTCGGCTTAATGTTGAAGGTCTTCAGCCATAGGCCGAAGTGGGGCTGGATGCAGAGGAAGGCCTCGCACACGACGATGAACGCCGAGATGTTGAGGATGAAATTCGGGGCCAGATCGTGGAAATCTAGGCCATAGTAGAACAGAAGCCCCCAGACAAAGGGGTGAAGTGGAAAACCCAGTCCACGGAGGAAGTGGGCGAGAAACACGACCCTCTCATGGGGCCTGGGGGTGGGGATGAGCTGCCCCGCGTCGGGCAGCCGATGCGTGATGTCTCCGGACAGATATCCGGCCTTCCGCGGTCTTTTCACTTGACCCTCCGTGACGGAGGAGATCATCCACTTGCCTCCCGCTCCGGACATGGCTGGAGAAGGTTGAGGAGGGATGTGCGGACTTGGGCGCTGGAGCTCGAGTGCGCGGAAATGGATAGGCAAAGGAGGAAGAAGGCGTAGGTGAAAAGGTGGATCCTTATCCCCTTATATAGACGGACGAAGCTATGCGTCCCCCACCAGCCTGGTAAAACTCGCTTGTCTCCCAAGAGCCATAATCAATGGCGCGGTTGGGTTACCCACGCCCGTATTGATGAGAATCCCGGAATAAGAGGGCACGATCTCCGCTTTGATAAGACGGGCCAAGGAAACTGCCTAGCTAAATGCGCTGAGGTGGAACAGTTAAAACGGTTCGAATAAAGGTCTGGCCGTGGTGTGATGTCACGCCGCGGAATACGTCAGCAGATCTGTGCAAAAATTATTCTCTCTATGGAGGTATGTGGAACTTGTTTTGCAGAGCCGGACACTATCCTTGTGTTCAAAACCTTCTATGAAGAATTCGGAGGAGGAACCCGCCTTGCAATGCCGAAGACAATATGCGCGCCGAACTCGTCGTCATTGAAGCCTGGTTCAGGGGCTACTAAGGGAGTCCTGGACTAGGGGTAGCCGAACTATCATCTTTGGCCGGACTCCTAGACTATGAAGATACAAGATTGAAGACTTTGTCCCGTGTCCGGATAGGACTTTCCTTGGCGTGGAAGGCAAGCTTGGCGATACGGATATGTAGATCTCCTACCATTGTAACCGACTCTGTGTAACCCTAACCCTATTCGGTGTCTATATAAACTGAAGGGTTTTAGTCCGTAGGACGAACAACAATCATACCATAGGCTAGCTTCTAGGGTTTAGCCTCTCTGATCTCGTGGTAGATCTACTCTTGTACTACCCATATCATCAATATTAATCAAGCAGGAGTAGGGTTTTACCTCCATCGAGAGGGCCCGAACCTGGGTAAAAACATCATGTCCCTTGTCTCCTGTTACCATCCGCCTAGACGCACAGTTCGGGACCCCCTACCCGAGATCCGCCAGTTTTGACACCGACACTCGTCATTGGAGCTCTTGACCTTCCGATTGAGCTCGGCCCATTCCTCAGACCGGGAAGCCACGGCCGAAGACGATACCTACATATTGCACTTAACATATCAGGTCCCCTTATATTCGATTTCTGATCATCCGCCGGCATTTTCTAAATCCAACTAGAGTCTCGGGAGCTTCAGCTCAATATGTCTAAAGATCTATATCTATAAGCTATTCGACCCCCGCATGAGTTTTTCAAACTCACTCAGGGCTCGGGGGCTACTGTATACGAGATTACATGATCATATAAGAGAATTTTTTTAAGAAAAAGGGCATTACATGGCTTACTGATAACCCACAAGTATAGGGGATCACAACAGTTTTCGAGGGTAGAGTATTCATCCCAAATTTATTGATTCGACACAAGGGGAGCCAAAGAATATTCTCAAGTATTAGCAGCTGAGTTGTCAATTCAACACACCTAAAAACTTAATATCTGCAACAAGGTATTTAGTAGCAAAGTAATATGATAGTAGTGATAACGGTAGCAAAAGTAATATTTTTGGGTTTTGTAGTGATTGTAACAGTAGCAGCGGAAAAGTAAATAAGCGAAGAACAATATGAAAAACTCGTAGGCATTGGATCGATGATGGAAAATTATGCCGGATGCGATTATTCATGCAATAGTTATAACATAGGGTGACGCAGAACTAGCTCCAATTCATCAATGTAATGTAGGCACGTATTCCGAATATAGTCATAGTGCTTATGGAAAAGAACTTGCATGACATCTTTTGTCCTACCCTCCCGTGGCAGTGGGGTCCTATTGGAAACTAAGGGATATTAAGGCCTCCTTTTAATAGAGTACCGGACCAAAGCATTAACACATAGTGAATACATGGACTCCTCAAACTATAGTCATCATCGGGAGTGGTCCCGATTATTGTCACTTCGGGGTTGTCGGATCATAACACATAGTAGGTGACAATAGACTTGCAAGATAGGATCAAGAACTCACATATATTCATGAAAACATAATAGGTTCAGATCTGAAATCATGGCACTCGGGCCCTAGTGACAAGCATTAAGCATAGCAAAGTCATAGCAACATCAATATCAGAACATAGTGGATACTAGGGATCAAACCATAACAAAACTAACTCGATTACATGATAAATCTCATCCAACCCATCACCGTCTAGCAAGCCTACGATGGAATTACTCACACACGGCGGTGAGAATCATGAAATTGGTGATGGAGGATGGTTGATGATAACGATGGCGATGGATTCCCCTCTCCGGAGCCCCGAACGGACTCCAGATCAGCCCTCCCGAGAGAGTTTAGGGCTTGGCGGCGGCTCCGTATCGTAAGACGCGATGAATCCTTCTCTCTGATTTTTTTCTCCCCGAACGTGAATATATAGAGTTGGAGTTGAGGTCGGTGGAGCACAAGGGGGCCACGAGGCAGGGGGGCGCACTCAGGGGGCAGGCGCGCCTCCCAACCTCGTGGACAGGGTGTGGGCCCCTGGCCTTGATTCTTTCGCCAGTATTTTTTATTATTTTCAAAAATAATCCCCTTCAAGTGTCAGGTCATTCCGAGAACTTTTGTTTCTGCACAAAAATAACACCATGGCAATTCTGCTGAAAACAGCGTCAGTACGGGTTAGTTCCATTCAAATCATGTAAGTTAGAGTCCAAAACAAGGGCAAAAGTGTTTGTAAAAGTAGATACGACGGAGACGTATCAACTCCCCCAAGCTTAAACCTTTGCTTGTCCTCAAGCAATTCAGTTGATAAACTGAAAGTGATAAAGAAAAACTTTTACAAACTCTGTTTGCTCTTGTTGTTGTAAATATGTAAGGCCAACATTCATGTTTTCAGCAAAGATTGTGAACTAACCATATTCACAATAACACTTAGGTCTCATGTTTACTCATGTCAATGGCATAATCAACTAGCGAGCAATAATAATAAATCTCGGGTGACAACACTTTCTCAAAACAATCATAATATGATATAACAAAATGGTATCTCGCTAGCCCTTTCTGAGACCGCAAAACATAAATGCAGAGCACCTTTAAATATCAAGGACTGACTAGACATTCTAATTCATGGTAAAAGAGATCCAATCAGAGTCATACTCAACATAAATTAATAGTAATGGATGCAAATGACAGCAGTGCTCTCCAGCTGGTGCTTTTTAATAAGAGGATTGTCGGTGTCAAAACCGGCGGATCTCGGGTAGGGGGTCCCGAACTGTGCGTCTAGGCGGATGGTAACAGGAGACAAGGGACACGATGTTTTTACCCAGGTTCGGGCCCTCTCGATGGAGGTAAAACCCTACTCCTGCTTGATTGATATTGATGATATGGGTAGTACAAGAGTGGATCTACCACGAGATCAAGGAGGCTAAACTCTAGAAGCTAGCCTATGGTATGATTGTTGTAATGGTTGTTCGTCCTACGGACTAAAACCCTCCGGTTTATATAGACACTGGAGAGGGCTAGGGTTACACAGAGTCGGTTACAATGGTAGGAGATCTACATATCCGTATCGCCAAGCTTGCCTTCCACGCCAAGGAAAGTCCCATCCGGACACGGGACGAAGTCTTCAATCTTGTATCTTCATAGTCTTGGAGTCCGGCTGACGATGATAGTCCGGCTGTCCGGACACCCCCTAGTCCAGGACTCCCTCAGTAGCCCCTGAACCAGGCTTCAATGACGATGAGTCCGGCGCGCATATTGTTCGGCATTGCAAGGCGGGTTCCTCCTCCGAATAATTCATAGAAGATTGTGAACACCAGGATAGTGTCCGGCTCTGCAAAATAAATTCCACATTCCACCGTAGAGAGAATAATATGTTCACAAGTTCAATTTGCTGACGTATTTTGTGGCATGACGTCACGCCACTACCAAGCCTTCACTTGAATCGTATTTTATTATACCACCTCAGCTCGTTTAGCGAAGCGGTTTCCTTGGCACGTCTTGTCGAAGCAGAGATCGTGTTCCCCTTATTCCGGGATTCCCATCAATACGGACGTGGGTAACCCAACCGTGCCCGTTGCCACGCCCCCTCTATCGGAGGTGAGTCCCGAACGGTCATGGGGACGGCTCTTGGTATTCTCCCTCTTTATAACGGGACCAAGGCTTGTTTCTTTTCTTCAATCCTCAATTGAATCTATCTCTTGCCCCGAGTTCCAACACCCAGAGCCCCAGATTCGAGCGCTTCAGACCTTCAACAATGTCCGGCTCTGACCTACAGGGCCGGTGGATGCCCTCCTCCGTCATGGAGGAAGACGTGCTAAATCTGCGAGAGGCCAAGTACCTGACTTACGAGATTTCGCATAGATTGCCCGCCGAAGGGCAAGTCATCCCCACCCCCGAGCCCGGCGAGTATGTCGTGTTTGTATCCCACCTCCGTCGGGGTTTAGGCTTCCCGATGGATCCTTTTGTGAGAGGGCTCATGTTTTACTATGGGTTGGAATGCCACGACTTGGCTCCGGAGTCCATCCTCCATATCTCTTCATTTATTGTCGTCTGCGAAGCCTTCCTCCGCGTTACCCCTCACTTCGGCTTGTGGCTTAAGACCTTCGACGTGGAGCCGAAGATGATCGAGGGGCGTCTAGCAGAGTGCGGCGGGGCGGTTGTAAGCAGAAGGGCCGATGCTCCATGGCCCGAGGGCTCTTTTCAGGAGGAGCTCGGCTTGTGGCAGCAGGAGTGGTTTTACATAACCGCTCCCCGGGGCAGCAGGCAGAAGCCGCCGCCCATCTTCCGCTCGGGCCCTCCATAGCGGCTGATGTCATGGGTCAGCCAAGGGCTCAACTGGGGACCGTCAAAGGACGTGCCCCTACTGCAGGGCCGGATTCAAGACCTCCACGCGAGGGAGATCGATCTGGTCGTGGTGATGCAGGTCATGCTGATTAGGCGTCTCCTGCCCTACAAACGCCGTCCTCTCCGGCTGTGGGAGTTTAATCCGGAGGGACCGCGAATTCTTCAACACTTCATGGGTACGACACACGTGGAGATGTACAGATTGTTCTTCAGATCACGAGAGGCGTGTCCGGAATTGACCGAGGATGCCGGCCTAAGCTGCAATCGCCCGGATACACAAGTAAGTAGCTCCGTGTCCGGACATACCGTTTGTTTGCCTTTCCATGATTTGCCTTTTGACCAATTGTCCTCTAAACAAGAGTGGATAGCGCATGCAAAACTGATACAGTGTCCGGCCCCCCTCCCGGAGACCGCGCCGGATCCCGTGCTGGTCAGGATGCTGGAGGTTGCGCCTTCAGAGGAAGGCGAAGGGGAGAACAGAGGAACTACCGCCTCAACCAAGGAGGCTTTTGAGGAAGGGGGGATCGAGAATCCCTCCTTCCAAGGGGAGAAGAGGACCGTCTCCGAAAACCCGGATGCCAAAGCCCCGAAGCGGGGGAAGAGATATTCACCAGAGGGTCCTACGTCTGGAGAGGCTCCGGCCGCACAGTCTCCCCTAAAGAATCAGCCCTCCAGCGAGCCGTAAGTAGAAAAAAGGGAGTTTTGTAATAAGGGACATCCCTATTTGTGCTTCTGAGGATAACTTAAGTTTTTACCTTGTAGTTCGGATCTCCGTCCTTCTCAGATGAGCTCGTCTTTGGGGGAACTCCATCCGGAGATGATGGAGAGCGAGACGCCTCCATCTGCCGCACCATCGGATAGGGCGGACGAGCCTGAAGTGTCATCGCGGAGGGTATCTCCGAGTCCGGCAGGGCCGAATAGTTCGGCACCAACTGGTGTGCGGCCGGGGGAGCTGAAGGATCTGCTTGAGAGGGCGTCCATCTCAGAAGGTCACCGTACATTGATGAATACGGTGATTGAAATAATTTCATCCACCAAAGGTGGATTGCGTGATGCCGTCAGGAGTTTGCTGGTGGGGTTTGAGGTACGCAAAAAATGACATACCCTTTGACAGTTTTACACATAAAGTGCGCCCTGTATAGATAGTAGCCCCTGAGACTCGGTAGGGTGTTGAGAACGACAGCGTGCCGAGGATCAAAATCCCAGGTATTGATTTTCGCCTTTCCTGTGTAGGTGGCGGATAGTTCGGTGGCTAGCCGGACTGATGGAGTTGCCGAACTAAAGCGGCAGCTCGACATTGCGGATGCAGACATCGCGCTGGTCAATAAACGACTTGACGAGTCGCAAGGTAGGTTTTTTCTCCGTGGTCACCTAGTAAGGGAGCCGAAGCCCACTCCTTACAACATGTGTGCTAAATGCAGATGGTGCCGCTGCTGTGGAGAGCCTTCGGGCAGAACTTGCTCAAGCCAAGGAGCAAGCCAGAAGGAGTGATGCAGCTGCCTCGAGGGCGGCCGAAGAGCTAAAGGCCGAAAGTGCTGCACACTGCCGAAGCAGGGAGAAGATGGCCGAAATGGCCGTGAAGTTAAAAGATGCTACCGACCGCAATGAGGTTCTTGAAAAGGAGCGCCTAGCGGAGCGAGAGGACCTGGGGAAGGCCACCTCCGAAGCCAAGGATGCCCGTTCTGCAATGCGGGCTATAAAGGAGGAGCTGCGCCAGGCCGGAGACATTGTGGCTGGCAAGCCCTTACTGCTGCGCCGAAAGTTTACAGATCCAAAGTATGTGAAAGTGCGTTATATCGACTAGAGGGGGGTGAATAGGCGATTTTTATGAATTCTTCACTGAGGAATTTGCTGGTGAGGAAATTCCTTAGCGAAGAACTACTTGCAGCGGAATAAGTACTCAGAAGTAAGCATAACAGAATACAAGCATGGTCATCATGATGAAATGAAGACTAACACAGAGTACAGAAAGCGTAAACACAGGATAACACAAGATGAAGACAAACAGACTGAAGAAATTGAACTGAGGAATTTGAGAAAGTCTTCAGTCAAAGTCTTCAAGCACAGATATGAACAAACACTCAACACAGTAATGAGGAAATGAAAGGGTTGAGGAAATAGAACCAGTTAGGTTGGTGAAGACAATGATTTGGTAGACCAGTTCCAACTGCTGTCTCAGTTGTACGTCTGGTTGGAGCGGCTGAGTATTTAAACTCGAGGACACACAGTCCCGGACACCCAGTCACTGAGCACGCAGCTCAGGACACCCAGTCCTCACCGTATTCTCCTTGAACTAAGGTCACGCAGACCTCGTCCAATCACTCGTGGTAAGTCTTCAGGCGACTTCCAAACCTTCACAGACTTGGTCACTCGGCGATCCACAATTCCTCTTGGATGCTCTAGACCATGACGCCTAACCGTCTGGAAGAAGCACAGTCTTCAAAGGTAACAAGCGTCGGATCCACGCAGGATCAATTTCTTCAGTGATGCTCAATCACTTTGGGTTTGTAGGGGTTTGGTTTTGGGTTTTCCTCACTTGATGATTTTCGCTCAAAGTCCTCGGAGGATGGGTTGCTCTCAAATGACAAGTGTCAAGTTCTCTCGGAGCAGCCAACCAGCTAGTGGTTGTAGGGGGCGGCTATTTATAGCCTAGGGAGCAGCCCGACATGATAAGACATAAATGCCCTTCAATGATATGACCGTTAGGTGGATAAGATATTTTGGGACAGCTGGCGCGCAGCACAGCAACGGTCGGAAATTTGACTCTCAAATTCCTCAGGGCTATCATGTTCCTCACTGTGTAGGCAATTCGCACTGGCGAATTCCTAACTCCTCAGTCAGAACAAATTCATCAGCGACCAGAAGAACTTCGTCTCTGTCACTGAAGAAAGTGACTGAACTGTATGAGATTTCCAAAGGCTTCACTCGAAGGGATTGGTAGGTGTAGGATTTTGAGTTGAGCATCACATGGAAATTTTTCCTTAGTATTTCCTCGACCCCCTTTAACAGTACGGTGTTTCCTATGACTCAAGAAAGAGAAAATGAAACTACGAAAACAAAAGTCTTCACGCTTCATGTTCCTCAAATGAATACCAAGTCTTCAAGGTCACACCAATTTCTTCACTTTCAAAGTCTTCAGAAAGTCTTCAGAATATCAAAGTCTTCAGTCGAAGAACTTCATTTTTAGGGGTCGACTTTCTCTGTAAATATCAAACTCCTCATAGACTTATAGACCTGTGTACACTCACAAACGCATTAGTCCCTTAACCTATAAGTCTTCAATACACCAAAATCACTAAGGGGCACTAGATGCACTTACAATCTCCCCCTTTTTGGTGATTGATGACAATATAGGTTAAGTTTTCAACGGGGATAAACATATGAAGTGTAAATACTAATATTGAGGAATTTGATTGCAAGATATAGAAGAACTCCCCCTGAAGATGTGCATAGTGAGGAATTTGCGTTTGAGGCAATGCACATTTGAAGAGTTGAATCATGGAGATCTCCCCCTATATCTTGTAATTCATACACGCATTTGATATATAATATGAAGAATATGAAATGCATGATGAAATATGGTGCCTGATGAAATTCAGCATGCGTGCAATAATATTAACAAGGAATAAGCATGCTGAAAGTTTCAGAGCATAATGCAACAAAAGTATCAGCGCACCATCGGATTTAAAATTACAACTCGATCCAAATAAAAGTTTGAGAAGAACGAGAGTTGTAACTTAAAAAAATGCCCTTAATATAGACCCGCTTGAAGACTAACTCAGATTTCTCCCCCTTTGTCATCAAATGACCAAAAGGATTGAAACTGAGGACTAACGCCCCTGAAGAATTTCAAGTCGATGGAGGAGCGCCAGCGTTGTCGGGGTTGTTTGTTGTAGCAGGGCCTGCCGCAGTGTCGTCCAAATCTTCATACTCATCAGTGTCGCGCGATGAAGAATAAGAGCTGGCCACCAGTGGAGGAACTTTGACCCTCTTGAATTTCTTCGGAGGAGGTGCAGACCAGTCAAATTCTTCCTTGAGACCCATAGTCTTCAGTTCTTCAGCGCTATAGACATGAGTGAGGACAGCCCAGGTGCGGTTGAAGGTTTCATGAAGGTAGTATTGGTTCTTCTTCACTGCATTGTGTGTTGAGGTCATATTGTGAAGAAGTGCACCAAACTGACGCTTTACCCATTTGTGATTGCGATCAACCTTCTGATGAAGACTGAGGAGTAACTCACGGTCAGTCATCACCCTGGGTGCTGTGGCTTGAGGATTTTGCTTGGCTGAGGTATTTGCGGCAGTGTCATGTGTGGCAGAGTCGTCATTGGTAGAGTAAGATGTAGCCAGGCGAAATTGACCATCCAATGGACGAATGCCTTCATCGATCACAGCAGCTGCCTTGCCTTTATCATCAGCTGATGAAACTGTCCGTTTGAGGACTTCAATGGGAGGCAAGTAGCTACCGTGGTTCAGAGTGTCAGCTTTGTAATTCAGTGAAGATCTTGCCCTGATGAATCTCATAATCCAAGGCGCATAGGGCTTCAGCTCGAATGGTGACATAGCAACATTTGCCAGAGTCCTCATGAAGAAATCATGGAAGTTGACGGGAACGCCATGAATGATGTTGAAAAGCATATTCTTCATGATGCCAATGACTTCTTCATCATTTGAGTCGTGGCCTTTGATAGGACTCATTGTCTTCGTCAGAATGCGATAGACAGTCCGAGGCACATAGAGTAATTCCTTGACGAGGAATTTGGTTCGTGGGGCCTGCCCAGGCTTCAAAGGCTTCATGAGCACTTGCATATAGTGATTTGTCAGTTCAGGGTCACTGTAGATGCAACGTGCACTGTCATGGGGAGGATCGAGAGGAAGGACACGAAGCAATTCAGTTGCTGGTGCCTTGTAGTGAGTGTTTTCAGTCATCCAGTCCAACACCCATGAGTTGACATCTTCAGCGTCTCCAGTGATATGCAGTGTAGCGTAGAACTGAAGAATGAGTTCTTCATTCCAATCACAGATGTCAGTGCAGAAATTGAGTAATCCTGCATCGTGAAGAACACTGAGGACTGGCTCGAAGCATGGCAGAGATTCCATGTCCACGTGAGGAATATGTTCATGATCGAAGATTTTGTCTTTGTCAAACAGCACTGAGGAATAGAAGTTGGCTTGACTAGCAGTCCAGAAACGCCTCTTCCTTATGCGAGCAGAGTCATAGGGGTTGTAGTCAGTGAAGAATACATGCTCGGAAAAGAAGTCTTCAGCCTTGAACTTCTGTTTGCTTGAGAACGGATTCTTCGGCTTTGGCAGAGGGGTGTCAGTGAGTTGCATACCACCTCAGGAATCGCGAGCTCAGGTTCTTCAGGCTGAGGAATTTCTGGTTCCTCTTCTTGTGCAACCTGAGGATCAGCAGCAGCAGGTTCTTCAGCACTAGTGGCTGGAATTTCTTCATGCACAGAGGGAGTGGGATGAGTTTCTTCAGAGCCCATTTGAACTGTTGTTGCAGGGGACTGAGGAATCTGTTGGATAGGTGTGAAGAGAGGAGTATTGGGATGCTGACTTTCCCAAAAGTCATCATTCATCACAGGTGTGGTGCATCCTATATCCACATCTTCATCTTCAATTTCCTCAACACCAGCCTCTTCAGCTGTGAACTGAGGCATAGGTGAGGAAATGACTGGCGTTGAAGGGATTGTATCCACTTCAATTTCTTCATCAATCTGCTCTGACGAAGCAGCAGAATGATTTTCTTCATCAGATCCGCTTGGGATCTTATAGTCTTCTCCAAAAGGAACAAGGTCCTTTGATGGCATGGAGGAAATTGGAACAGCATCAATTGGATTTTCAAGTGAGCTGGTCATTGGCTTCATTTTCTTCGCAGCCGAAGAATTTGACGCAGCTGATGCCTTCCTTTTCTTCACTGCAGCTCGCTCTGCAGCCTTGGTCTTCTTCACATCATAGGCAGATGGAAGAATTGGAGTTGGTGTAGGTGCGGGAGGAGCTGAGGAATCTGGTTGATTTTCTTCAGGCGCAACTGATGCAGTTGCCCTGATCTCTTCAGTTTCTTTAGGCGCACCACTAGTGGATGCCCTGGCAATTTCTTCAGCGGCTGGAATTTCTTCAGCATCCCTGGAACTAGCATTTTCTTCAGCAGGCTGAAAGTCATCAGCGGTGCTGGCATGTTCTTCAGCAGGCTGAGCAGAGTCTGCAGCCTGAGGGTTTTCTTGTTGCGATGGGGCTGCAACATTTGTGAATTTCTTCGTCAGGTTGACGAATCTCACTTTGGCTCCTTGCCAATCAGCATAGTAGGCATCAAAGTCTTTGCTGAGGGCTTGAATTTCAGACTGAGCCTTGAGAAGTTCCTCAGGTGTCATTCTGACAACATTTTTCTTCAGGAGCTTCTCCTTTCTGTATTGAGCTTTCTTGATCTCTCTTGCCTTTTCAAACTTCCATTTCTCTTGAGTGATGAAATGGGTCAGCATGTGACTTTGACCAGGAGTCAGATGAAAATCAGGCATTGGGGTGTTTGGATCCTTGTGCCAGAGGTCAATGTAGTCGAGGATTTTCCTCGGATCCAAAAGCAGTGGCACAGATGTGCCTTTGGCTCTAGCGGCCTTCACCTGTCTGTCTCTGATGATTTCTGCAAGTTCATCATCAGAAGCTTCATCATCAGAGGGCACATGGAATGCGACCTGTTTCTTCTTTGGACTTGGCCGAGGACCGCGTCCAGCTGTTGCTTTAGTCTTCAACAGTGTGGGGCCTGATGAGGAAATTGGTGCAGCTGAGGAACTTGCTGAGACACCAGAGGCAATCGAGAAACCAGTAGTCCTTTGACATGTAGCCAGATGCACAGGAGCTGAGGACTTTGAAGGAGCTGCTGAGGACTTTGGTGGAGCAGTAGCAGTGTGAGGAATTTGCCGTGAGGGCATTGCTGAGGAACTTGGCCGTGAGGGCGCTGTTGGTGAAGCACTTGGCTTACGAGCAGGCTTCTTTGGCATAGATTTCCTCGGCCTGACCGAGGCCTCAGTAGCAGCAGCAGCGGCAGAATCCTCATTGAATTTCTTCACTGCCTCCTTGGCTTGTCTTGCCAATTTGGCTTGGCGCTTAGCCCATTCTTCAGGAAAGTCCTCACCACTCTTGATGCTGGTGGGATCAGCTACTTGGCCAGGTGCCAATGGAGCTCTTGGGCATGGAGGATTTAAAGCAAATTTCTTCATATACTTTGGAGTCACATATCTGTACTCCCTCCATTCTCTTGCCCATCTCCGTTCAATCTTCTGTATGCGCACCTTGCGCTGATTTTTGGTTTCTTTGCCAAATTTTGCTTCATCAGGTGTGCAATAGCCAGCATAGATTTCATCAGGGATCTCGAAAGCAGTCATGACCTCAGGCTTCTTTCCTCCTTTCTGCGGTCTCTTACCTTCAGCCATATTCTTCAGATGAGGAATTTGAACAATTGAACACTCTGAAGAAGTATGCAGTTTTTCTTCGAGGAACGCTGCAAATGAGTTAAGTTGATGAGAACCTAGTGATTCAGCAGCGGACATGAGTACCTGTGAACAGAGTGTAGGTGCGAGGAATTTGGAGAGGTCATATGCATTCTCAGAAGATTTTTCGAAAAGAACAAGTTTTGAGGAATTTGACCAGATGAACCTTGAGGAATTTCACTAAGCGTTCTTGTCTTAGGTTCCAGAGTTGTACAGATCGAAGATCCACACAATTAGGGAATCTTGAAGAAAATGATTGCTTAGAGAAACAGTTCAAGATCATATGATGTGTGAGGTGTTCATATGTGTGAAGATTTGAAGAATAAACACCTTTGAAGATTTTCAGGAAAGTTTGAGAATCAAAGTGAGTAATAAAAGTAACTTTTAATTACCCGAAGTGAAGAACACGACGAACTGAGAAGAACAGATGTGAAGTTCGTCAGGTTAGATCTCCCACGCCCTAACTTGGCAGAGGAAGACAGCTACGGCGGCGGCGGAGTGAAGATTTCCGCAACCGGCGCGAGTACGACGGCGACGAGGTCGAGGCAGCGAAGCTCTTCCTCACCGGCGACGATGGAGTAGCGGCGGCGCTAGGGTTTGAGGAGCTCGAGCGAGAGAGAGCGGTCGAGCGGAGTAAATGAAGTGAGGAAGGGGAGAGGGGTATTTATAGTCACGGTGAAAAACTGTTCGCCCGAAGATTTTGGGACGAACATGCCCCTGCCCTTTCTCCTTCAGCGACATGTGTCACCCACTACTGTGTAGTTGAGATCATGTAAGATTGTGGGTGAATATAATAATGCATCCTGGGATGCGGAACGGTTTGAGCGGCAAAACCGAAAAACTGGATAAGATTTGTTTTAAAGTTTCGTTCGCAATTTCTTTAGGTGACAAGGACACAGTGAAGATTTTGAACGAGTTTCAATTAGAACGCACATGAAGAATTTGTGAATAGATTGGATTGAGTATAGCATAGAGGGGGAAGGGTCCGATCACATTCACTTAGCAGAAAACGCAACTTGAAGAAATAGCCATAAGTGAATGCTGTAGAGGACATAAACTCATATATATATATATAGCCAATGAAGAAAAACGACGGAAACAGTGAAGATTTTGCAAAGTTGAAGAATTTCAAAACTGAGGAAAAACTCAAATTGAAGATTTTCAACTTTTTGTGGTGGCGTGACCCACTGTATAAGAATGATGATTTCAGACACCGCGTACAATTGTCGTAGGGTTCTGAGAATCAAATTCTTCATTAATTTCTTCACACTTAGAGTGTTATTCTTCATTGATTGAAGAAAAACGTTTCTTCATGTGTTGCACATCTAAGTCATCAATTTTGCATAAGTGTTAGGATGTGTGTCCTTTTCAAAGAACATTCGAAGATTCTAAGATATTTAGCTCACACCGCAACTTGCTAAATCTCTTCTCATCCAAGGGCTTAGTGAAGATATCAGCTAGCTGTTCTTCAGTCTTCACGTGCTCGATGGAGATGTCGCCCTTCAACACATGATCACGAAGAAAATGATGACGAATCTGAATGTGCTTTGTCTTCGAGTGCTGAACTGGGTTGTGAGCAATCTTGATGGCACTCTCATTGTCGCAGAGGAGAGGCACATTCTTCACGTTGACGCCATAGTCCTTGAGTGTTTGCTTCATCCAAAGCAGTTGAGCACAGCAAGAGCCAGCAGCAATGTATTCAGCTTCCGCAGTAGACAGTGATACGCAGTTCTGTTTCTTCGAGGACCAACAGACCAAAGATCGTCCGAGGAAATGACAAGTGCCAGATGTTGACTTGCGGTCCACACGATCACCAGCATAGTCAGAGTCAGAATATCCAATGAGATCAAAAGCAGAGCCCTTGGGGTACCATAATCCTAGTGTTGGTGTGTGAGCTAGATATCGAAGAATATGCTTCACAGCCTTATGGTGTGATTCCTTCGGTGCAGCTTGAAATCGGGCACACATGCAAACACTAAGCATTATATCTGGCCTAGATGCACATAAGTACAATAAAGAACCAATCATGGAGCGGTATACCTTGTGATCGAAGTCAATACCATTTTCATCAGTGCATAGATGGCCATTTGTGGGCATAGGAATTTTGACGCCTTTGCAATCTTGCATGCCGAATTTCCTCAGTACATCTTTGAGGTATTTCTCCTGAGATATGAATATGCCATTGCGCTGTTGACGAATTTGAAGACCTAAGAAGAATTTCAACTCTCCCATCATAGACATTTGATATTCTTCACTCATCATATAGGCAAATTCATCACTATAACGTTGGTCAGTACAGCCAAAGATAATATCATCAACATATATTTGGCACACAAACAGTTCACCATCATAAGATTTAGTAAAGAGAGTAGGGTCGAGTGAACCGGGTGTGAAGCCATTCTTCACGAAGAATTCCTTCAATGTATCATACCACGCCCGAGGGGCTTGCTTGAGGCCATAGAGGGCCTTATTAAGTCTGAAGACTTTGTCAGGATTCTTTGGATCTTCAAAACCTGGGGGTTGAGCAACATATACTTCTTCCTCAAGCTTACCATTGAGGAATGCACTTTTCACATCCATTTGATATAAGATGATATCATGATGGTTAGCATAAGCAAGTAATATGCGAATAGCCTCAAGTCTAGCAACAGGTGCAAAAGTTTCATCGAAATCAATTCCTTCAACCTGTGTGTAGCCTTGAGCTACCAGTCGTGCCTTATTCCTCACCACAAGGCCATTTTCATCTTGCTTGTTGCGGTAGATCCACTTTGTGCCAATGATATTATGCTTGCGAGGATCTGGACGTTTGACCAGTTCCCAGACATTGTTGAGCTCGAACTGATGTAATTCTTCTTGCATAGCCTGAATCCACTCCGGCTCCAAAAATGCTTCATCTACCTTAGTGGGCTCTGTGATAGAGACAAAAGCATAGTGCCCACAAAAGTTAGATAAATGTGAAGCTTTTGAGCGTGTGAGAGGACCTGGTGCTCTAATGTCATCGATGATCTTCTCCACTTGCACTTCTTTTGCAACGCGAGGATGAGCTGGTTGTCGCTGAGGAATTTGATCAGCATTTTCTTCAGCACCATTTTCCTCAGCATTTTCTTCAGGTGCATCAGCTCGACGTTCTTCATGAACTGGAATGAATTCTTCAGCAGATTCTTCAGTAGGAATGACATCCTCAGTTGCCTTGAACTTGATAGAATCCTCAGGTGCTGGTTCATCTAACACAGAAGGTAGGTGCTCTCTTTGCGAGCCATTAGTTTCATCGAACCGCACATCTACAGTGTCAACAATCTTGTGAAGAACAATGTTGAAGACTCTGTAGGTGTGCGAGTCCTTTCCGTAACCAAGCATAAAACCTTCATGTGCTTTCGGTGCAAATTTAGAATTGTGGTGAGGATCTCTAATCCAACATTTAGCACCGAAGACTTTGAAATAACTCACATTGGGTTTCTTGTCAGTGAGGAGTTCATAGGCCGTCTTCTTGAAGAATTTGTGAAGATATACTCTGTTGATGATGTGGCACGCAGTATCAATTGCATCAATCCAAAAACGATGAGGCGTTTTGTATTCATCAAGCATAGTGCGAGCCATCTCAACAAGAGTTCTGTTCTTGCGCTCCACGACGCCATTTTGCTGAGGAGTATAGGGAGCAGATAACTCATGAGTAATACCAAGTTCATCAAGATAGTCATCAAGACCGGAATTCTTGAACTCAGTTCCATTGTCACTTCTGATGTGCTTGATCTTCACACCAAAGTTGGTTGAAGCCCTCGAGGAAAATCGTTTGAAGACTTCCTGCACTTCATGTTTGTAAGTAACAATGTGTACCCATGTATATCGAGAGTAATCATCAACAATGACAAAACCATATAGAGATGCATCATTAGTGACTGCTGAGTAATGATTAGGTCCGAAGAGGTCCATGTGAAGCAATTCGAATGGACGAGTAGTGGTCATGATAGTCTTCGCTGGATGCTTGGCCTTGGTCATTTTTCCAGCTTCACAGGCTCCGCATAAGTGATCCTTGAGGAATTTGACATTCTCAATGCCAATGACATGCTTCTTCTTCGCAAGCGTGTGCAAATTCCTCATGCCTGCGTGACCAAGTCGTCGATGCCATAGCCAGCCTTCTGAAGCTTTTGCAAGTAGACACACGGCTGGTTGTGGTCCTGTAGAGAAATCAACAATATACAAATCTCCTCTCCTAAAGCCTTCGAAGACTTTGGAATTGTCAGCTTCCATAATCACAACACAGCGATACTTGCCAAAGACAACAACCATATCAAGATCACAAAGCATTGAGACTGACATGAGGTTGTATCCTAAGGACTCAACAAGCATGACTTTGTCCATGTGTTTATCCTTAGAGATTGCAACCTTACCAAGACCCAATACCTGACTTTTGCCTTTGTCAGCAAAGATGATATGCTTCAGATGTGACGGTGATAAGGGAGCATCCATCAATAGATTCTTGTCACCAGTCATGTGATTCGTACATCCACTATCGAGGACCCACTCAGTAGCTTTGGGTTGATCATCCTGCAGATGAATTAGTGTAGCTTACAATCTCATATGCTTCATCAGTGAAGAATATGATATCAAGTTCATCAGATGAATTTCATCAATCAGTAAACAGATATAGCAGTATGAGGACGTGTGAAATGAAGGTTCATTTCATCATGATTCGCCTGCGTCCTTTCAGGCAATTTTGTCAGGTCCCCAGCAAATTCTTCAGACGTTAAAGCACGTCTGGAGACCTGACCCTGCAGAAGAGATTAGTTCTTTTTCTTCACCACCCACATCTGAAGGGGTGGCAAAGAGTTCATCACTCTGCGAGCACCATACGAGAATGGTGGCATAGAGGCCAAACCATTTCGTTTCACATAAGAGGGGTTAGGGTAAGCATATGAATAAGCAGAGAAATTCTTCGAGGACTTATGAACATAATGGTTTGAAGAATAATGCACATATTCATAGCCCTTAGCTCTACCCTGCGAAACAGAGTTGTTAGCACGATGATAATCATATGAGGACTTTGATCCTTTTGAGGAATTTGATCCACGTGAGGAATTTGGTCCGTATGAGGACTTGGATCCATATGAAGAATTTGGTCCATATGAAGAATTTGATCTGGGGTTCCTGTTCTTCACAGGTGGTGTCATGAGGACATTCACCTGAAGACTTTCAAGGCACTTCTTGGGAACCCAGATTTTCTTCATAGGAGAACCATTCCTGCAGTTAGTGCCAACATATCTAGCAAATACTTCACCATTCTGATTTTTGAACAGTTTATAGTTGGAGTCAAATGACTCATCAGAAGAATGAGGAGATTCACATGTAAAGCCAGATAAGTTAGATGGATCAACTGGAGGTCCCTTTGCAGCAACCCATGAGGTTTTGGGGTACTGCTCAGGCTTCCAATATGTTCCATCAGCATTAAGTTTCCTCTCAAAGGCAATACCCTCTTTCCTAGGGTTTCTGTTGAGGATCTGCTTTTTAAGCACATCACAAAGAGTCTGATGCCCTTTGAGGCTTTTGTACATGCCTGTCATGTACAATTCCTTCAGCCCTGCATTGTCAGTGATACTAGCAATGTCCTCAGATGAGGAATTAGTGATAGCAGAGGCAGGTGAAGAATTTGTAACAGTTGAAGCATTTGAACATTCAAGTGAAGAATTAGCAGATTCACGTTCAATGCACTTTAAGCATGGAGGGACAAATTCTTCCTGAGAAGTGCTGATTTGTTGAGCTAGTAATGAATCGCGCTCCTTCAGAAGATCTTCATAACACACTCTTAGCTTTTCAAGATCTTCCTTTCTTTGAAGAGATTCAGAAGAAAGCTTCTCGTGATCTTGCTTTCCTTGAAGAAATTCACAAGAAAGTTTCTCATGATAAGATAAGAGAGTGTAATGATGACTTTGAAGGTTATCAAACCTAGACTGAAGTCTCTGAAGATTTTCAGTCAGGGCTTTAGTGCGATCCATGTCTTCACCCAACATATCATCACTTTTGTCTAGCATATTTTGAACCTTCTCAAAAGCCTGTTGTTGTTTTACAACAATCTTAGCAAGTTTAGAGTAGCTGGGCTTGAGATCCTCATCAGATTCATTCTCACTAGATTCAGAGGAGTTGTATTTGAGTACCTTTGCACCTTTCTCCATGAAGCAATAGGTGGGAGCGTAGCCATCATTATCTTCATCAGCCTTGTCGGTGGGGTCAGTTTCTTCAGTGTTGAAGATGGACTTGCTGACGAAAGCAGTAGCGAAGGCCAGACTCACCACACCAGTTTCGGATTCTTCAGACGCCTCCTCTTCCTCATGTTCCTCAGATTCAGCTTCAGAGTCCATTTCCTTGCCAATGAATGCCCGAGCCTTCTTGGAGCTGCTCTTCTTGTGAGATGAAGACTTCGAGGATTTTGATGACGAAGATTTTGACGATTTCTTCTTCTTCTTCGCATCATCAGAACTGTAATCCTTGTATTTCTTCTTCTTCAATTCCTTTTCCCACTGAGGACAATCTTGAATATAGTGACCAGGTTTCTTGCATTTGTGGCACAGCCTTCTCTTATAGTCACTGGATGAGGAATCACTGCTTCTTGAGGATTTTCCAAAGCGACCACGTCTTGAGAACTTCTGGAATTTCTTCACGAGCAGTGCTAGCTCCTGGCTCAATTCTTCAGGATCACCAAGGCTACTACCAGAATCCTCACATTCAGAGTCAGACACAGCCTTGGCCTTCAGGGCACGTGGTTTGCCATAGCTCGAACCATAGAGATCTCTCTTTTCAGCAAGCTGGAACTCGTGAGTATTTAGCCTTTCGAGGATATCGGCAGGATCAAGAGACTTGTAGTCAGCACGTTCTTGTATCATCAGTCCCAGAGTATCAAATGAGGAATCAAGCGATCTCAACAGTTTCTTCACCACCTCATGGTCAGTGATGTCAGTGGCACCGAGGGCTTGAAGCTCATTTGAGATGTCAGTGAGGCGATCAAAGGTTTGTTGGACATTTTCATTGTCGAGTCTTTTGAAGCGGTTGAAGAGATTCCGAAGAACATCAACTCGAGAGTCACGCTGAGTTGAGACTCCTTCATTCACTTTGGACAGCCTATCCCAGATAAGCTTAGCAGTTTCCAAAGCACTCACTCTTCCATACTGTCCTTTACTCAGATGGCCACATATGATATTCTTCGCTTGAGAATCGAGTTGCTTGAATCTCTTCACATCGGTAGCGTTCAGTGAGGGTGAGACAGAGGGAACACCATTTTCCACAACATACCAGAGATCGTTGTCAATTGCCTCAAGATGCATTCGCATCTTGTTCTTCCAGTAGGGGTAGTCCGTCCCATCAAAGGTAGGACACCCAGCCGAGACCTTGATCATACCTGCGGTCGACATAACTAAAACTCCAGGCGGTTAAACCAAAATCACACAGAACAAGGGAGTACCTTGCTCTGATACCAATTGAAAGTGCGTTATATCGACTAGAGGGGGGTGAATAGGCGATTTTTATGAATTCTTCACTGAGGAATTTGCCGGTGAGGAAATTCCTTAGCGAAGAACTACTTGCAGCGGAATAAGTACTCAGAAGTAAGCATAACAGAATACAAGCATGGTCATCATGATGAAATGAAGACTAGCACAGAGTACAGAAAGCGTAATCACAGGATAACACAAGATGAAGACAAACAGACTGAAGAAATTGAACTGAGGAAATTGAGAAAGTCTTCAGTCAAAGTCTTCAAGCACAGATATGAACAAACACTCAACACAGTAATGAGGAAATGAAAGGGTTGAGGAAATAGAACCAGTTAGGTTGGTGAAGACAATGATTTGGTAGACCAGTTCCAACTGCTGTCTCAGTTGTACGTCTGGTTGGAGCGGCTGAGTATTTAAACTCGAGGACACACAGTCCCGGACACCCAGTCACTGAGCACGCAGCTCAGGACACCCAGTCCTCACCGTATTCTCCTTGAACTAAGGTCACGCAGACCTCGTCCAATCACTCGTGGTAAGTCTTCAGGCGACTTCCAAACCTTCACAGACTTGGTCACTCGGCGATCCACAATTCCTCTTGGATGCTCTAGACCATGACGCCTAACCGTCTGGAAGAAGCACAGTCTTCAAAGGTAACAAGCGTCGGATCCACGCAGGATCAATTTCTTCAGTGATGCTCAATCACTTTGGGTTTGTAGGGGTTTGGTTTTGGGTTTTCCTCACTTGATGATTTTCGCTCAAAGTCCTCGGAGGATGGGTTGCTCTCAAATGACAAGTGTCAAGTTCTCTCGGAGCAGCCAACCAGCTAGTGGTTGTAGGGGGCGGCTATTTATAGCCTAGGGAGCAGCCCGACATGATAAGACATAAATGCCCTTCAATGATATGACCGTTAGGTGGATAAGATATTTTGGGACAGCTGGCGCGCAGCACAGCAACGGTCGGAAATTTGACTCTCAAATTCCTCAGGGCTATCATGTTCCTCACTGTGTAGGCAATTCGCACTGGCGAATTCCTAACTCCTCAGTCAGAACAAATTCATCAGCGACCAGAAGAACTTCGTCTCTGTCACTGAAGAAAGTGACTGAACTGTATGAGATTTCCAAAGGCTTCACTCGAAGGGATTGGTAGGTGTAGGATTTTGAGTTGAGCATCACATGGAAATTTTTCCTTAGTATTTCCTCGACCCCCTTTAACAGTACGGTGTTTCCTATGACTCAAGAAAGAGAAAATGAAACTACGAAAACAAAAGTCTTCACGCTTCATGTTCCTCAAATGAATACCAAGTCTTCAAGGTCACACCAATTTCTTCACTTTCAAAGTCTTCAGAAAGTCTTCAGAATATCAAAGTCTTCAGTCGAAGAACTTCATTTTTAGGGGTCGACTTTTTTTGTAAATATCAAACTCCTCATAGACTTATAGACCTGTGTACACTCACAAATGCATTAGTCCCTTAACCTATAAGTCTTCAATACACCAAAATCACTAAGGGGCACTAGATGCACTTACAGTATGCTCAGCTTGGCCAGCTGTGGGGTCCGGAGGATCCTTATATGGACTTAGCGGCGAGTGCAGCAGATGCCGTTGTGCACTTCCGAAGTCGGAAGGATCACAAGACGGAAGAGCTGTTTTGGTCTCAATTCCATAGTCCGGAGCGTTCACTTCCGCTGACCGGTCGGTTGGCCGAGTGGGCTGAGCTGAATAGATTGTCCGGACTTGCCATGACGGATATCGTGACTCATGTCTGGCCGGATAGGCCCAAGCCGAAGAGTTATTTTGGCTTATTGCAGCAATTTCTTGGGGCGGTGCCGCATATCAAGGCGATGAAGCGGTTGGCCTGCATAGAGGGTGCACGGATGGCCCTCGCCCGTGTGAAGACACATTGGACAGAGATGGATGCCACCGCTGTTGCGACCCAGGGTTCGGACGAGAGCCGGTTACCCGCCGAGCACTATTTTGGGGAAGTTCTGCGTGGTGCTCGTGTAATAGAGTCGCAGTGCTCAAAAAATGTCACGTTCAAATGAACGTTTTGGTTTGTAAAACAATGTTTATGATGTAAGCGCTTTTTTTGTACTTGTGCATTCAAGTATTAAAATATCTCCTCTGCGGTCGTTTATGTATACGTGTGTATAACCTAAAAGATGGCAGTCGTCGGCTTCAGCCCCCACGCACAAGGTGCGGGGGTGTTCGCAAAAATAGCGCATTTTCACACTTAATCCGATGTCTCGGTCTTGTGAAGGAGGTGGTAGCGTAGCAAACGAGGCAACCGGACTATAATGCTTTATCACTTTCACTTAGACATAGGAGTTCGAGGGTGGGGCTACGATATAGCCCCTAGGGGCACCGCGCTCTCCGAATTCGGGGCGCGTATGTGCCTGACCGGGAAGCGGTCCTTCGTCAAAGCGGAAGAATTCTAAACATTCCGGTAGTCGATTGAGTGGTTGACCAGTCTCTCGCTGTATCATGACAGTCAGTTTTTGGCTTTCTCTACTGAGGTGCTCGCCCGGCCGAACCGGGGCACAATCGCAGTAGTTCTCGTGGTGCCGCGTTAGCCGATGATACGGAACGTAAGGCAGCAAAACACAGGAGCCGGGCAAACCCAACATTTGACCAAAGACATGATTCGGAGCTGATGCATATAAGGCCTAACTCGAGACGCCGAACACTCCCTAAGGTATTCGGTCTTTATGATAGCGGGCAGAACAATGCCCTAAGCCCCTAGTGTCCAGGTACACGCAAGGTCCTCTGACGCGGCCGATGCCAAAACGTCAGTCTCCTCTCTGGTTGTAATGAGAAACCAGGGGATATATAGCAACAAGAGACAGTAAAAAAGGTTTACGCAGGGTCTTAATCTGAAAAGAATCCTTGCAACGGGTCCCTACTGCACGTCTGCGACTGTGTCTCCGTTGTGCTGTATCCTGGACGGGTGTAACACGCTGTTCATCTGTAAAAGAGAGGAACTTAGTTTGAAAAGTAATCGTGCAAAAAATGAATTAAAAATCGAAATATGAATGAATGAATAAAGCTGAACTTATATTAGCTCATACGTACAGCCCCTTGTAAAGGGGTGTGCGGCTAGGGAGCCCCTAGCTTATTTATGCCGGACTCGTCTAGCCGTGTACGGGGTCTTGAACGACCTTTTAATGAGATGATGCCGCGTGGACCGGGCATTTTAAGTGTAAGAGACGCGTAGTGTGGTATTGCCTTAAAGCGGACAAAAGCTTCACGTCCCAATAGTGCTTGATGGCTACTTTTGAATGGGGCGACATGAAAGATTAGCTTTTCACGTCGGAAGTTGTCGGGTGACCCGAACACAACTTCTAGTAGTAAGGAGCCCGTGCACTTGGCGTAAGGGCCTGGCGTCACTCCTTTGAAGGAAGTGCGGCTATGTCGGATGTTGGTAAGGTCTATCCCCAACTTGCGGATTGTGTCCGGATATAGCAGGTTTAAATCACTGCCGCCGTCCATCAGGACTTTTGTAAATTGTAGTCCATCAATTATAGGATCCAATATCAGGGCAGTCCATCCTGCGTTTCGAATACTTCTAGAATAGTCCAGGTGGTCGAAAGTAATTGGTTTTGACATCCAATCTTGAGGTTCCGCTGGGGTGGACCGTGCGACACCTGCTTTGGCGAGTGACGCACTGCTGTTCCGTATTATCACATGAAGTGAGTTTACTGTTTTGACTTCTTGTGGGAAAGTCTTTTGTTTTCCGGTGCTCTGCTGGTGGGGTTCGTCGTCGTCCTCGCTTGGCGTGTCGAGCCCCTTGTGTTCGGCATTGAGTCGGCCGGACTGTTTGAAGACCCAACAATCTCGGTGGGTGTGGTTTGCAAGCCTTCCGGAGGTGCTGTGGATTTGACATATCCGTTCCAAAATTTTGTTTAAGTTGGATAGCTCGTCACTGTTGTCCTTAAGAGGCAGTGTTTTGCTGTTCGGCCACGAGCTTTTGAATCCGGCGTTGACCGCCGTGTTCTTTGGGCTTTTTTCTTTGTTTCGGTGTTGGTCCTTTCTGCGTCGTGATTTTCCGTTTCCATCTCTGATATCGGACGTACTCGGGTCGCTGGTGCTGCATCTTGCTAGCCAGTTGTCTTCCCCTGCGCAAAAGCGGGTCATGAGGCTTGTTAGCGCGGCCATAGTTCTCCACTTCTCCTGGCCGAGGTGTCTGGCGAGCCATTCGTCTCGGACATTATGTTTGAAAGCTGCTAGGGCTTCGGCGTCCGGACAGTCGACTATTTGGTTCTTTTTGGTAAGAAACCTGTTCCAAAATTTACGTGCTGACTCTCCGGGCTATTGAGTTATGTGACTTAAATCGTCTGCATCCGGAGGTCGGACATAAGTCCCTTGAAAATTTGCTCTAAACGTGTCCTCAAGCTCTTCCCAACTTCCAACAGTATTTTCTGGAGGCTTTTAAGCCAATGCCGAGCTGGCCCTTTGAGCTTGAGGGGTAGATATTTTATGGCGTGGAGATCATCTCCTCTAGCCATGTGTATGTGTAGTATGTAATCCTCAATCCAGACTCCGGGGTCTGTTGTTCCGTCGTATGCCTCTATGTTTACGGGTTTGAATCCCGCTGGAAATTCATGATCCAGCACCTCATCAGTGAAACGTAGTGGGTGTGCAGCGCCCCTGTATTTAGGCGTGCCGTTATCTTCGAACATGCGGCGTGTTGTGTTGCTTCCTGGGGCCCTCTTTTTTGGCCCATAAATGGACCTGATCGGGCCATCTATTTTACGAGGATCGTGTGTCGTCTTGTGTTCGGCACTGCTTGTCGCTTTCAGCCTGTCATCTGGTCGTCTATCCGGCCAGGCGGCCTCTTCGCTTTTTGACTGTGGGGGCTTTATGGCCTCCTCGTCAAATTCTGGCAGCAGCTTGCGCTTCGGGTAGCTCTTTGTTTGGTGGCTATTGCCGTATTTGCCCGCGGTCTTGAGTACTTTGCTCCACCTCATTCTGAGTATGTCTTCCGCTGTTTTGATCTTCCGTTTTTCTTTTTGCAGACTTCTTGCAGTGGCGACAAGTCTTTTGTGAAGGTTCTTATGCTCTGGTGGTGTGTTCGGCGTGAGATCGTCTGGACTGTTGTTTTCGCCGGGCATGGATTGATTATGAAATTTGTCCTATTCGGACGTTTGCTTGGTTGCATGTTCGTCGTCCACTGGTTTGACCTGCTTTATTGCTGGGTCATTAGGAGTGCTGTTTTTGTCGAGGCCGGACTTAGGGCGGCATCTGCGTCGCCGTTTTGGTTGTTTGTCGGCGGAATTATCCTTTGCCGCGTCCCGTTGTTCCTCGTTATCGCTTCCTTTTGGGGTGTCCACCATATATACATCATGGGTTGGGGTGGCCTTCCAGTGCTCGATGGGCGCTGATTCTTGGTAGTCTCCGGCATCGTCGTCCATACTGTCGATGTCTTCGGAGCTGTAGTCTAGTATGTCGGTTAGATCGTCGACAGTGGCTACAAAGTGGGTGGTGGGTGGGCTTTGAATTTCTTCGTCGTCCGCATCCCAACCATCCTGACCGCAATCCGGCCAGGGTTCTCCTGATAACGAGAGATGCTTTAGCGAATTTAGTATGTCGCCAAAGGGTGAGTGCTGAAAGATGTCTGCGGCGCTGAACTCCATGATCGGCGCCCGATCGGATTCGATTGGCAGGGGCGCGGGAGGTTCGGAGTCCGGCAAGGAGTCCGGTGCCTCGGAGTCACGAGCTTCATAAGGGACAAGGTCAGTATTCGGCTCCATCGCCGTATAAGTTGCAGCTCCCGAGGCGGTGTCCAGCCACCTGTCCTCGATCTGCGCGGTCTGCTCCGAACTATGAGTCAGAGCGGACTCGTGTGCGGCCTCCAGGGCACTCTCCGGCGGTAGAGCTAAATCATGTCCATCGTGACAGTGCGGCATGGTCGGTTGTGGCTCGAATCCGTCGAAGATCAAGTCTCCGCGGACGTCAGCCGTGAAGTTTAGGTTTCCAAACCTGACCTGATGGCCAGGGGCGTAGCTTTCGATCTGCTCCAGATGGCCAAGTGAATTGGCCCGCAGTGCAAAGCCGCCGAACACGAAGATCTGTCTGGGGAGAAAATGCTCACCCTGGATTGCGTTGTTGTTGATTGAAGAATCCATCAAGCCTATCGGTGACGACACAGAGGAACTCTCAATGAAAGCACCAATGTCAATGTCAAAAACGGCGGATCTCGGGTAGGGGGTCCCGAACTGTGCGTCTAGGCGGATGGTAACAAGAGACAAGGGACACGATGTTTTTACCCAGGTTCGGGCCCTCTCGATGGAGGTAAAACCCTACTCCTGCTTGATTGATATTGATGATATGGGTAGTACAAGAGTGGATCTACCACGAGATCAAGGAGGCTAAACCCTAGAAGCTAGCCTATGGTATGATTGTTGTAATGGTTGTTCGTCCTACGGACTAAAACCCTCTGGTTTATATAGACACCGGAGAGGGCTAGGGTTACACAGAGTCGGTTACAATGGTAGGAGATCTACATATCCGTATCGCCAAGCTTGCCTTCCACGCCAAGGAAAGTCCCATCCAGACACGGGACGAAGTCTTCAATCTTGTATCTTCATAGTCTTGGAGTCCGGCTGATGATGATAGTCCGGCTGTACGGACACCCCCTAGTCCAGGACTCCCTCAAGGATGATGACTCAACATAAAAATAGATGGATAGGCCCTTCGCAGAGGGAAGCAGAGATTTGTAGAGGTGCCAGAGATCGATTTTGAAATAGAGATAAATAATATTTTTGAGTGGCATACTTTCATTCTCAACATAACAACCGAGAGATCTTGATATCTTCCATGCTACACACATTATAGGCAGTTCCCAAACAGAATGGTAAAGTTTATACTCCCCCTCCACCAACAAACATCAGTCCATGGCTTGTCCGAAACAATGGGTGCCTCCAACTAACAACAATCCTGGGGGAGTTTTGTTTGCAATTATTTTGATTTGATTTGCTTAGAGCATGGGATTGGGCATCCCAGTGACCAGCCATTTTCTCGTGAGTGAGGAGCGGAGTCCACTCCTCTTGAGAATAACCCGCCTAGCATGGAAGATACAGACAGCCCTAGTTGATACATGAGCTATTCGAGCATACAAAACAGAATTTCATTTGAAGGTTTAGAGTTTGGCACATACAAATTTACTTGGAACGGTAGGTAGATACCGCATATAGGAAGGTATAGTGGACTCATATGGAATAACTTTGGGGTTTAAGGGATTGGATGCACAAGCAGTATTCCCGCTTAGTACAAGTGAAGGCTAGAAAAAGACTGAGAAGCGACCAACTAGAGAGTGACAACCGTCATGAACAAGCATTAAAATTAATAAACATTGAGTTCAAGCCTGAGTAGGATATAATCCACCATGAACATAAATATCGTGAAGGCTATGTTGATTTGTTTCAACTACATGTGTGAACATGTGCCAAGTCGATTCACTCGAATCATTCAAAGGAGGATACCACCCTACTATACCACATCACAATCATTTTAATAGCATGTTGGCACGCAAGATAAACCATTATAAACTCCTAGATAATTAAGCATGGCATAAGCAACTATAATCTCTAATTGTCATTGCAAACATGTTTATTCATAATAGGCTAAATCAGGAAGGATGAACTAATCATATTTACAAAAACAAGAGAGGTCGAGTTCAGACCAGCTTCTCTCATCTCAAGCAGTTCATCATATATCGTCATAATTGCCTTTCACTTGCATGACCGAACGATGATGATAATAATAATGCACGGGCATTGGACTAAGCTAGAATCTGCAGGCATTCAATACAAAGGAGAAGACAAGATAATATGGGCTCTTGGTTAAATCAACAATAATGCATATAAGAGCCACTTCAACATTTTCATTATGGTCTTCTCCTCTCGACTCCCAAAGAAAAGAAAAGAAATAAAATTATTTACACGGGAAAGCTCCCAACAAGCAAAAGAAGACCAATAAATCTTTTTGGGGTTTTCTTTTACTACTACAAGCATGGAAAGTAAACTAGCTAAAAGCTTCAACTAATTTTTTTTTGTTTTTCTTAAGGTTTATCAAACACACAAGAAGAAAGCATAAAAAGGAAAATAAACTAGCATGGATAGTACAATGAAAAAGTATGAGCACCGACAACTAGCAATGAGTGTGTGAACATGAATGTAATGTCGGTGAGAAATACGTACTCCCCCAAGCTTTGGCTCTTGGCCTAAGTTGGTCTATTGCCACGGCTGGCCTGGCGGATATCCGAAGTTGTAACTGGGGTCGTACTGAGATGCAGCGGCTATTGCATTGTGGGCTGCAGCTTGGAGGCGAGCTGCCCTCGTCCTCCTCTCGTACTCATTTGCCTCCTCCCTGGTTATGACATATCCCCCCTTTGCCTGAAAGTCAAAGAAAGTAGGAGCAGGGAGAGCGACGTGATAGGTGCATCGTCTGTCAAAGATTAGTCGGTACTGGAGGAACTAATCGTTCCTCTCAAAAAACTGATGACGAACCATAGCCTCATAATCTAAATAAACAGGAGGCAACTCAATATCATACTCTCGTATGGGTATACCAAGAAAATCAGCTAGACGGGTTGCATAAATTCCACCAAAGAAATATCCATTAATTCTATTATTATACAACCTACGTGCAACAATGGCTCCCAAATTATAATGTTTATCTCCTAATACAGCACTTCTGAGAACATTGAGATCAGGGACACACATGTGACATGCTTCATCCTTACCATTGATGCACCTACCTATGAAGAGAGCAAAATAATGTATAGCAGGAAAATGAATGCTCCCTATGGTAGCTTGTGTTATATCTCTAGATTCCCCCCAGTTATACTAGCAAGAAAATCCCTAAATTCAGATTTGCGAGGTTCACTAGGACTACCCCATTGTGGAAGTTTGCAAGCAGTATTAAAATCCTCTAAGTCTGTAGTTTGAGAATTGCGTGATGATGAAAATTCAAACCTTCTCACAGAGGAATCAGTGAGATAGTGGTCTTGACGGCGATTATCTGCCTCGAAGCTCTCAAGATCAGCATTACGCACATATGCGTTAAATTCTTCCTTGATTCCTGCTCGATCCATAAAGTCCTCTGAAGGCCATTCACAAGCCCGCACTTGAGCTCCCTCGGTGGTTCATCGTCCGCATCGCGTATTGCGGGCCTGGGCCCTTGCTTCCTTGAAGGACCACCTTGGTACATTTTCCTAAACATATTTCTTCCTCTGAAAAATTCCTGAAAATTTTAGTAACTTCAAATAGAAGTCAACCAAACTCAACAAAATTGATAGTAACTACTCCCACAAGTGCCTAGAGGCCATATCATGCATTAGAACTACTTGGGACCATATAAATTTGACATGCAAGCTCAAGAATAGGGTCATCTAGGCAGCAAAAATTTGCAACGAATAAAGTGCTAGAACAAAAACTAATTGGACCATTGGAGGAGTCACATACCGAAGAACAATCCCCCAAAGCAGTTTTGTGAGTGGAGCTTTGAGCAAGGAGATCGAAAATGGCAGCAAGATGAGCAAGAACTCGTGCTGGAGCTAGTGGGTGATTTTTTTGGGAGGAAGAAGAAGTGTGTGGGTGCAGGAATAAGTGGAGGGGAGCCACCATGGGCCCACGAGGCAGGGGGCACGCCCAGGGGGTGGGCGCGCCCTGGACCCTCGTGGCCAGGTGTCAGCTCCCCCTGATGTGTTCTCAGTGCCAGATATTCTCAAATATTCCAGAAAAAATCATATTTCAATTTTGGGGCATTTGGAGAACTTTTATTTTCGAGGTATTTTTTATTGCACGGATAATTCAAAAAACAGACAGAAAATACTATTTTTACTTTATTAAATCTAAATAACAGAAAGTAAAAGGAGGGTACAGAAGGTTGTGCTTTCTAACTTCATCCATCTCATTCTCATCAAAAGGAATCCACTAACAAGGTTAATCAAGTCTTGTTAACAAACTCTTTTCGAATAACATGGAACCAGAGAAATTTCAAATAACACTAGGTTACCTCAACGGGGATATGCACGTCCCCAATAATGAGAATATCATATTTCTTCTTGACAGTAGGTAGAGGAAATTCAAAACCTCCAAACATAATCGATGGAATTTTTCCAATAGAGTTTATACTATGAACTTGAGGTTGTTTCCTCGGAAAGTGTATCATATGCTCATTACCATTAACATGAAAAGTGACATTGCCTTTGTTGCAATCAATAACAGCCCCTGCAGTATTCAAAAAGGGTCTTCCAAGAATAATATACATACTATCGTCCTCGGGAATATCAAGAATAACAAAGTCCGTTAAAATAGTAACGTTTGCAACCACAACAGGCACATCCTCACAAATACCGACAGGTATAGTAGTTGATTTATCGGCCATTTGCAAATATATTTCAGTAGGTGTCAACTTATTCAAATCAAGTCTACGATATAAAGAGAGATGCATAACACTAACACCGGCTCCAAGATCACATAAAGCAGTTCTAACATAGTTTCTTTTAATGGAGCATGGTATAGTTGGTACCCCTGGATCTCCAAGTTTCTTAGGTATTCCACCCTTAAAAGTATAATTAGCAAGCATGGTGGAAATTTCAGCTTCTGGTATCTTTCTTTTATTTGTAACAATTTCTTTCATATACTTAGCATAAGGATTCATTTTGAGCATATCAGTCAAACGCATATGCAAAAGGATAGGTCTAATCATTTCAGCAAAGCGCTCAAAATCCTCATCATCCTTTTTCTTGGATGGTTTACAAGGAAAAGGCATGGGTTTTTGAACCCATGGCTCTCTTTCTTTACCGTGCTTCCTAGCAACAAAGTCTCTCTTATCATAACATTGATTCTTTGATTGTGGGTTATCAAGATCAACAGCAGGTTCAATTTCTACATTATCATTGCTAGGTTGAGCATCAAAATTAACATCATCATTAACATTATCACTAGGTTCATGTTCATTACCTGATTGTGTTTCAGCATCAGAAATAGAAATATCATTGGGATTATTAGGTGCGTCAATAACAGGTTCGCTAGAAGCATGCAATGTCCTACCATTTTTATTTTTCTTCCTTTTAGAAGGACTAGGCGCATCTACATTAGTTCTCTGAGAATCTTTCTCAATTCTCTTAGGGTGGCCCTCAGGATACAAAGGTTTCTAAGTCATTCTAGTCACAACTCCAATAGCATTATCATACTTCTTATTATTTAATTCATTGAGCAAGTCATTCTGAGCTTTAAGTACTTGTTCTACTTGAGTGGTAACCATGGAAGAATGTTTACTAATGAGTTTAAGTTCACCTTTAACTCTAGACATATAATCACTCAAGTGTTCAATCATATAAGCATTGCACTTTAATTCTATACCAAAATAAGCATTGAAATTTTCTTGCTTAACCATAAAATTATCAAACTCATCTAAGCATTGGCTAGCAAACTTAGTAGGAGGGATTTCAGCTTTATCATATCTATAGAGAGAATTTACCTTTACTACATGTGTTGGGTTATCAAGACCATGAATCTCTTCAACATGCGGTAAATTAAGACCATGTATTTCTTTAGTAGGAGGTAAATTCTTAACATCTTCAGCTTTGATACCTTTTTCTTTCATAGATTTCTTTGCCTCTTGCATATCTTCAGGACTGAGAAATAGAATACCCCTTTTCTTTGGAGTTGTCTTAGGAGTTGGTTCAGGAAGTGTCCAATTATTTTCATTGGTCAACACATTATTCAACAGAATTTCAGCTTCATCAACAATTCTTTCCCTGAAAACACAACTAGCACAACTATCTAGGTGGTCTCTGGAAGCATCGGTTAGTCCATTATTAAAGATATCAAGTATTTCATTTTTCTTGAGAGGATGATCAGGCAAAGCATTAATTAATTGGAGAAGCCTCCCCCAAGCTTGTGGGAGACTCTCTTCTTCAATTTGCACAAAATTATATATGTCCCTTAAAGCAGCTTGTTACTTATGAGCAGGGAAATATTTAGCAGAGAAGTAATAAATCATATCCTGGGGACTACGCACACAACCAGGATCAAGAGAATTGAATCATATCTTAGCATCACCCTTTAATGAGAACGGAAATAATTTAAGGATATAATAGTAGCGACTTTTCTCATCATTAGTGAATAGGGTGGCTATATCATTTAATTTAGTAAGATGTGCCACAACAGTTTCAGATTCATAGCCATAAAAAGGATCAGATTCAACCAAAGTAATTATCTTAGGATCAACAGAGAAATCATAGTCCTTATCAGTAATAAAGATAGGTGAAGTAGCATAAGCAGGATCATATTTCATTCTAGCATTCAAAGACTTTTCTTTAAGCTTAGCTAATAATTTCTTAAGATCACTCCTATCATTGCAAGCAAGAAAATCTCTAGCAGTTTCTTCATCCATAACATAGCCCTCAGGCACAACAGGCAATTCATATCTAGGAGGAGAATCTTCATCATCACTTTCATCAATATTATCGGTTTCATTACTTTCATTCTCTCTAGCCCTAGCAAGTTCTTCATCAAGAAATTCACCAAGTGGCACAGTAGTATCAAACATAGAAGTAGTTTCATCATAAGTATCATGCATAGCAGAAGTGGCATCATCAATAACATGCGACATATCAGAATTAATAGCAGAAGCAGGTTTAGGTGTCGCAAGTTTACTCAAAACAGAAGGTGAATCAAGTGCAGAGCTAGATGGCAGTTCCTTACCTCCCCTCGTAGTTGAGGGATAAATTTTGGTTTTCTCGTCTTTCAAGTTCCTCATAGTGACCAGCAGATATAAATCCCAAGTGACTCAAAGAATAGAGCTATGCTCCCCAGCAACGGCGCTAGAAAATAGTCTTGATAACCCACAAGTATAGGGGATCGCAACAGTTTTTGAGGGTAGAGTATTCAACCCAAATTTATTGATTCGACACAAGGGGAGCCAAAGAATATTCTCAAGTATTAGCAGCTGAGTTGTCAATTCAACCACACCTGGAAACTTAATATCTGCAGCTCAACATGGCAATGGGTACCTGCAACCCACGAACCCGGCGGGTAAAAACCCTATTAGGGTAAGGGTTTGGGACAAATAAATACTCATGGGTTTATAAATGGGAAAAAATTGTACCCATCGGGTAAGCCAGGTATGAGTATGGGAATGCACCTGCGTACCCGCATACCCATATACTAATTTCTTCTAAAGTAGGCTCCATATGTCATTCACTAAAGGAAACTTGCCATTATATCCTAGGCTAACGCAACCGCTAACCTCGACCCAAAATCCTCTCCCCTAACACATGTGCATGACCTTGTTTAAATGCATTGATCTTGTTTTGTGAAATCACGGTTTTGTTGATCTTATTGTATAATCTCCTTCCATTGATTATTTCAAAGTAGTGGATGTAGAAGTACCTTCAATAAAAGAAAATTAGAGAAAATTGTGTCCGTCTTGTTTGTCTTGTAACTGAAAAAATAGAATAGGTGTGAATGTTCCTCTAAAGTTCACGTACAGGCTACTCACCCATGTATATTACTGGACATTGTTCGGAGGCATCTATTTCGTGCTTATTGCTATCCATTTCTCAGAATTAATATCATTCATTTTATTCCATCGCCCAAAAAATCATCATATATATGTGCTCAAATGATAAAATGTGGTATATATGTACTGAAATGTTGAAGTATACATGCCGAAATGTTGGGTATACATGTGTAGATGTTGAAAAATGCATGATGAAGTGTGAATTGGGTAAGCTGATCGACATGGGTATTTTAACCCATGGGTATTATCCGCACCCGACCGGGTACGGGTATGGGAACAGTTTGAAACCCGAGGTGTGGGTACAAGTACGGGTATGGGCAAAAATAATGAGACAGGTAAGGGTTTGGGCAGCCATTACATGCACCCGAACCCGATGGGTGCCATGTTGATCTGCAGCAAGGTATTTAGTAGCAAAGTAATATGATAGTAGTGATAACAGTAGCAAAAGTAATATTTTTGGGTTTTGTAGTGATTGTAACAGTAGCAGCGGAAAAGTAAATAAGCGAAGAACAATATGAAAAACTCATATGCATTGGATCGGTGATGGAGAATTATGCCGGATGTGATTATTCATGCAACAGTTATAACATAGGGTGACACAGAACTATCTCCAATTCATCAATGTAATGTAGGCATGTATTCTGAATATAGTCATACGTGCTTATGAAAAAGAACTTGCATGACATCTTTTGTCCTACCCTCCCATGGCAGCAGGGTCCTCTTGGAAACTAAGGGATATTAAGGCCTCCTTTTAATAGAGTACCGGACCAAAGCATTAACACATGGTGAATACATGGACTCCTCAAACTATAGTCATCACCGGGAGTGGTCCCGATTATTGTCACTTCGGGGTTGCCGGATCATAACACATAGTAGGTGACTATAGACTTGCAAGATAGGATCAGTAACTCACATATATTCATGAAAACATAATAGGTTCATATCTGAAATCATGGCACTCGGGCCCTAGTGACAAGCATTAAGCATAGCAAAGTCATAGCAACATCAATATCAGAACATAGTGGATACTAGGGATCAAACCCTAACAAAACTAACTCGATTACATGATAAATCTCATCCAACCCATCACCGTTCAGCAAGCCTACGATGGAATTACTCACGCATGGCGGTGAGCATCATGAAATTGGTGATGGAGGATGGTTGATGATGACGATGGCGATGGATTCCCCTCTCCGGAGCCCCAAACGGACTCTAGATCAGCCCTCCCGAGAGAGTTTAGGGCTTGGTGGCGGCTCCGTACCATAAGACGCGATGAATCCTTCTCTCTGATTTTTTTCTCCCGAACGTGAATATATAGAGTTGGAGTTGAGGTCGGTGGAGCACCAGGGGGCCCACGAGGCAGGGGGCGCGCCTCCCACCCTCGTGGACAGGGTGTGGGCCCCCAGGCCTTGATTCTTTCGCCAGTATTTTTATTATTTCCAAAAATAATCCCCGTGAAGTTTCAGGTCATTCCGAGAACTTTTGTTTCTGCACAAAAATAACACCATGGCAATTCTGCTGAAAACAGCGTCACTCCGGGTTAGTTCCATTCAAATCATGCAAGTTAGAGTCCAAAACAAGGGCAAAAGTGTTTGGAAAAGTAGATACGACGGAGACGTATCACTTACCTTAAAGCCCGTCAGAAGGCCGCTGAAAGCCTCTTACAGTCCGTTGTCCACAGACCAAATACTTCGCAAAACCATGCCCATAAGGGCATGGTGTTCCTCGGTGATGGAGGAGCCGTTCAACGCCTCCTCCATCATGTTAGGCCACGCAGTCAATACCTGCTCTAAAGCAGGCTGGGGTGGCGGAGTTACCCCGGCTCCCCCCTCGATGGTCGCCGGAATAGTCGGCTCCTGGTGCCTTAGCGACTCCGGAACCATTTTTGGGGATGGCTCGGACCGATTGGGCTCCCCATCTTTGTTCCCCAAAAGGGTCCTATCCTCCTGGTCTTCGGCAGCCGAGGTACGCGCCTCGGCCATAGAAGTGTCGCTCCCTCCCCCTGTGTTCGGTGGGGGAGGGGTTCTCTGATACGTCCATTTTGCATCATGCTTTTATATCGATATTTATTGCATTATGGGCTGTTATTACACATTATGTCACAATACTTATGCCTTTTCTCTCTTATTTTACAAGGTTTACATGAAGAGGGAGAATGCCGGCAGTTGGAATTTTGGGCTGGAAAAGGAGCAAATATTAGAGACCTCTTCTGCACAACTCCAAAAGTCCTGAAACTTCATGAAAGTCAGTTTTGGAATATATAAAAAATATTGGGCGAAGAAAGTACCAGAGGGGGCCACCCACCATCCACGAGGGTGGGGGGGCGCCCCCTGCCGCCCTGGCAGGCCTTCAGTGCCCATCTTCTGCTATATAAAGTCTTCTACCCTAAAAAATCAGAAGGAAGCTTTCGGGACAAAGCACCGCCGCCACGAGGCAGAACCTGGCGAAACCAATCTAGGGCTCCGGCGGAGCTGTTCTGCCGGGGAAACATCCCTCCGGGAGGGGGAAATCATCACCATTGATCCTCTCATCGGGCGGGGGTAAATCTCCATCAACATCTTCACCAACACCATCTCCTCTAAAACCCTATCTAGTTCATCGCTTGTATCCAATCTTTGTCCCAAAACCTCAGATTGGTACCTGTGGGTTGCTAGTAGTGTTGATTACTCCTTGTAGTTGATGCTAGTTGGTTTATTTGGTGGAAGATCATATGTTCAGATCCTTTATGCATATTAATACCCCTCTGAATATGAACATGAATATGATTTGTGAGTAGTTACGTTTGTTCCTGAGGACATGGGAGAAGTCTTGCTATAAGTAGTCATGTGAATTTGGTATTCATTCGATATTTTGATGAGATGTATGTTGTCTATCCTCTAGTGGTGTTATGTGAACGTCGACTACATGACACTTCACCATTGTTTCGGCCTAGAGGAAGGCACTGGGAAGTAGTAAGGAGATGATGGGTTGCTAGAGTGACAGAAGCTTAAACCCTAGTTTATGCGTTGCTTCGTAAGGGGCTGATTTGGATCCAGATGTTTCATGCTATGGTTAGGTTTACCTTAATACTTCTTTTGTTGTTGCGGATGCTTGCAATAGGGGTTAATCATAAGTGGGATGCTTGTCCAAGGAAGGGCAGTACCCAAGCACCGGTCCACCCACATATCAAATTATGAAAGTAACGCATATGAGCGTGATGAAAACTAGCTTGACGATAATTCCCATGTGTCCTCGGGAGCATTTTCCTATATATAAGAGTTTGTCCAGGATTCTCCTTTGCTACAAAAAGGATTGGTCCATCTTGCTGCACCTTATTTACTTTTATTACTTGTTACCCGTTACAAATTACCTTATCACAAAACTATCTATTACCGATAATTTCAGTGCTTGCAGAGAATACCTTACTGAAAACCGCTTGTCATTTCCTTCTGCTCCTCGTTGGGTTCGACACTCTTACTTATCGGAAGGACTACAATAGATCCCCTATACTTTTGGTTCATCAAGACTCTTTTCTGGCGCTGTTACCGGGGAGTGAAGCGCCTTTGGTAGGTGGAATTTGGTACGAAAAAATTTATATAGTGTGCCGAAATTTACTGTCACTTGTTACTATGGAACATAATCCTTTGAGGGGCTTGTTCGGGGTATCTTCACCCCGACCAGTAGAGCAAAGAGTTCCTCCTCAACCTACTGAAAATGTTTACTTTGAAATTCCTTCGGGTATGATAGAGAAACTGCTAGCTAATCCTTTTACAGGAGATGGAACATTGCATCCCGATTTGCACCTAATCTATGTGGATGAAGTTTGTGGATTATGTAAGCTTGCAGGTATGCCCAAGGATGTTATCAAGAAGAAGGTCTTCCCTTTATCTTTGAAGTGAAAGGCATTGACATGGTTTAGGCTATGTGATGATATTGGATCATGGAACTACAACCGATTGAAATTGGAATTTCATCAGAAGTTTTATCCTATGCATCTGGCTCATCGTGATCATAATTATATATATAATTTTTGGCCTCGCGAAGGAGAAAGTATCGCTCAAGCTTGGGGGAGGCTTAAGTCAATGTTATATTTGTGCCCCAATCATGAGCTCTCAAGAGAAATTATTATTCAAAAAATTTATGCTCGGCTTTCTCTCAATAATCGCTCCATGCTTGATACTTCTTGTACTGGTTCTTTTATGATGAAGACTATTGAATTCAGATGGGATTTATTGGAAAGAATTAAACGCAAATCCGAAGATTGGGAACTCGATAAAGGTAAGGAGACAGGTATAACACCTAAGTTTGATCGTGTTAAATCTTTTATGGGTACCGATGTTTTTCGTGAATTTAGCACTAAATATGGACTTGACTCTGAGATAGTAGCTTCTTTCTGTGAATCATTTGCTACTCATGTTGATCTCCCTAAGGAGAAGTGGTTAAAATATCATCCCCATTGAAGTAAAAGCAGTTGAACCAATTAAAGTTGAAGAAAAGACTATCACTTATAATGTTGATCCTATTGTTCCTACCGCTTATATTGATAAACCACATTTCCCTGTTATAATAAAGGACCATGCTAAAGCTTCAGCTGTGGTTCATAAGAGTAATACTAGAACACCAACACCCCCTGAGCAAATTAGAGTTGAACCTAGTATTGCTATGGTTAAAGATCTCTTGGTCGAAAATATTGATGGGCATGTTATTTACTTCTGTGATGAAGCTGCTAGGATTGCTAGACCCGATACTAAAAATAAACATAGACCTGTTGTAGGCATGCCTGTTATTTCTGTTAAAATAGGAGATCATTGCTATCATGGTTTATGTGATATGGGTGCTAGTGCGAGCGCAATACCTCATTCTTTATACGAAGAAATTATGCATGATATTGCCCCTGCTGAGTTAGAAGGTATTGATGTTACAATTAAACTTGCCAATAGAGATACTATTTCACCAGTTGGGATTGTTAGAGATGTTGAAGTCTTGTGTGGGAAAGTTAAATATCCTATTGATTTCCTTTTTCTTGGTTCCCCACAAGATGACTTTTGTCCCATTATATTATTTTTTTGACCTTGTGTCCCATTATATTTGGTAGACCCTTCTTGAATACTGTTAATGCTAAGATAGATTTCAAAAAGGATGTTGTTACTATTGGATTAGGGGATATGTCTCATGATTTTAATTTTGCTAAATTTCGTAGGCAACCCCATGATAAAGAATTTCCTAGTAAAGATGAAATTATTGGTCTTGCTTCTATTGTCGTGCCTCCTAATGGTCCTTAAGAACAATATTTGCTAGAACATGAAAATGATATGTTTATGAATGAAAGAAGGGAAATAGATGAAGTATTCTCTAAACAGGGACCTATTCTGAAACACAACTTACCTATTGAAATTCTAGGGGATCCTCCTCCACCCAAGGGTGATCCCGTGTTTGAGCTTAAACCATTACCTGATACTCTTAAGTATGCTTATCTTGATGAAAAGAAGATATATCATGTTATTATTAGTGCTAACCTTTCAGAGCAAGAAGTAGAAAAATTATTGAAAACTCTGAAGAAGCACCGTGCTGCTATTGGATATACTCTGGATGATCTTAAGGGCATTAGTCCCAAAGATGAATTGATCCCACAAAGGATTGTTACAGGTTATAGAATGGTAATTGATTTCCGCAAATTGAATAAAGCTACTAAAAAGGAACATTACCCTTTACCTTTTATTGATCAAATGCTAGAAAGATTATCCAAACATACACATTTTTGCTTTCTAGACGGTTATTCTGGTTTCTCTCAAATACTTGTGTCAAAAGAGGATCAGGAAAAGACCACTTTTACTTGCTCTTTCGGTACCTTTGCTTATATATGTATGCCTTTTGGTTTATGCAATGCACCTGCCACCTTTCAAAGTTGTATGACTGCTATATTCTCTGACTTTTGTGAAAAGATTGTTGAGGTTTTCATGGATGATTTCTCCGTTTATGGAACTTCTTTTGATGATTGCTTAAGCAACCTTAACCAAGTTTTGTTGAGATGTGAAGAAACTAATCTTGTCTTGAATTGGAGAAGTGCCACTTTATGGTTAATGAATGTATTGTCTTGGGGCATAAAATTTATGAAAGAGGTATTGAAGTTGATAAAGCTAAAGTTGATGCTATTGAAAAGATGTCATGTCCTAAGGACATTAAAGGTATAAGAAGTTTCCTTGGTCATGCCGGTTTTCATAGGAGGTTCATTAAAGACTTCTCAAAAATTTCTAGGCCTCTGACTAATCTCTAACAAAAAGATGTTCCTTTTGTCTTTGATGATGATTGTGTAGAAGCATTTGAAATACTTAAGAAAGCCTTGATTTCTGCACCTATAGTTCAGCCACCTGATTGGAATTTACCCTTTGAAATTATGTGTGATGCTAGTGATTATGTTGTAGGTGCTGTTCTAGGACAAAGAGTTGATAAGAAATTAAATTTTACCCAATATGCTAGTAAAACTCTAGACAGTGCCCAGAGAAATTATGCTACTACTAAAAAAGAATTTTTAGCAGTTGTATTTGCTTGTGATAAGTTCAGACCATATATTGCTGATTCTAAAGTAACTGTTCACACTAATCATGCTGCTATTAAATATCTTATGGAAAATAAAGATGCTAAACCTAGACTTATTAGATGGGTTCTCTTGCTACAAGAATTTGATTTGCATATTATTGATAGAAAGGGAGCTGAGAACCCCGTCGCAAACAACTTGTCTAGGTTAGAGAATGTTCTTGATGACCCACTACCTATTGATGATAGCTTTCCGGATGAACAATTAGCTGTCATAAATACTTCTCGTACTGCTCCACGGTATGCTGATTATGCTAATTACATTGTTGCTAAATTGATACCACCTAGTTTCACATACCAGCAAAAGAAAAGATTTTCTATGATTTAAGACATTACTTCTGGGATGACCCACACCTTTATAAAGAAGGAGTACATGGTGTTATTAGACGTTGTGTACCTGAGCATGAACAGGAACATATCCTACGCAAGTGTTACTCTGAAGCTTATGGAGGACACCATGCTGGAGATAGAACTGTGCATAAGGTATTGCAATCCAGTTTTTATTGGCCTACTCTTTTTAAAGATGCTTGTAAGTTTGTCTTGTCTTGTGATGAATGTCAAAGAATTGGTAATATTAGTAGACGTCAAGAAATGCCTATGAACTATTCACTTGTTATTGAACCATTTGATGTTTGGGGCATTGATTATATGGAACCGTTTCCCTCCTCTAATGGGTATACACATATTTTAGTTGTTGTTGATTACGTTACTAAGTGGTTAGAAGCTATTCCAACTAGTAGTGCTTGTTGGGGAACGTAGTAATTTCAAAAAAATTCCTACGCACACGCAAGATCATGGTGATGCATAGCAACGAGAGGGAAGAGTGTTGTCCATGTACCCTCGTAGACCGATGGCGGAAGCGTTATGATAACGCGGTTGATGTAGTCGTACGTCTTCACGATCCGACCGATCCAAGTACCGAATGTACGGCACCTCCGAGTTCAGCACACGTTCAGCTTGATGACGATCCCCGGACTCCGATCCAGCAAAGTGTTGGGGATGAGTTCCGTCAGCACGACTGCGTGGTGACGATGATGATGTTCTACCGACGCAGGGCTTCGCCTAAACTCCGTGACGATATGACCGAGGTGGAATATGGTGGAGGGGGGCACCGCACACGGCTAAGGAACGATCACGAAGATCAACTTGTGTGTCTTTGGGGTGCCCCTCTACCCCCGTATATAAAGGAGCAAGGGAGGGGGAGGCTGGCCCTAGGAGGGGGCGCGCCAAGTGTGGAGTCCTACTAGGACTCCCTAGTCCTAGTAGGATTCCACCTCCCATATGGAATAGGAAAAGAGGAAGGGAAAAGGAGAAGGAAGGAAGGGGGCGCCCCCCTTCCCTAGTCCAATTCGGACCAGACCAAGGGGAGGGGTGCGGCCACCCTTGAGGCCCTTTCCCTTCTTTCCCGTATGGCCCAATAAGGCCCAATACGTATTCCCGTAACTCTCCGGTACTCCGAAAAATACCCGAATCACTCGGAACCTTTCCGATGTCCGAATATAGTCGTCCAATATATCGATCTTTACGTCTCGACCATTTCGAGACTCCTCGTCATGTCGCCGATCTCATCCGGGACTTCGCACTCCTTCGGTACATCGAAACTCATAAACTCATAATATAACTGTCATCAAAACCTTAAGCGTGCGGACCCTACGGGTTCGAGAACCATGTAGACATGACCGAGACTCGTTTCCGGTCAATAACCAATAGCGGAACCTAGATGCTCCTACATATTCTACGAAGATCTTTATCGGTCAAACCGCATAACAACATACGTTGTTCCCTTTGTCATCGGTATGTTACTTCCCCGAGATTCGATCGTCGGTATCCAATACCTAGTTCAATCTCGTTACCGGCAAGTCTCTTTACTCGTTACGTAATGCATCATTCCGTAACTAACTCATTAGCTACATTGCTTGCAAGGCTTATAGTGATGTGCATTACCGAGAGGGCCCAGAGATACCTCTCCGACAATCGGAGTGACAAAACCTAATCTCAAAATACGCCAACCCAACATGTACCTTTGGAGACACCTGTAGAGCTCCTTTATAATCACTCAGTTACGTTGTGACGTTTGGTAGCACACAAAGTGTTCCTCCGATAAACGGGAGTTGCATAATCTCATAGTTATAGGAACTTGTATAAGTCATGAAGAAAGCAATAGCAATATACTAAACGATCAAGTGCTAAGCTAACAGAATGGGTCAAGTCAATCACATCATTCTCCTAATGATGTGATCTCATTAATCAAATGACAACACATGTCTATGGTTAGGAAACATAACCATCTTTGATCAATGAGCTAGTCAAGTAGAGGCATACTAGTGACACTATGTTTGTCTATGTATTCACACATGTATTATGTTTCCGGTTAATACAATTCTAGCATGAATAATAAACATTTATCATGAAATAAGGAAATAAATAATAACTTTATTATTGCCTCTAGGGCATATTTCCTTCAGTATCCCACTTGCACTAGAGTCAATAATCTAGTTCACATCGCCATGTGATTTAACACCAATATTCATATCTGTATATGATTAAAACCCATAGTTCACATCGTCATGTGACCAACACCCAAAGGGTTTACTAGAGTCAATAACCTAGCTCACATCGATATGTGATTAACACCCAAAGAGTACAAAGGTATGATCATGTTTTATTCGTGAGAGAAATTTAGTCAACGGATATGTCACATACAGAGTCGTATGTATTTTGCAAAATATTCTATGTCTACAATGCTCTGTACGGAGCTACTCTTGCTAATTGCTCCCACTTTCAATATGTATCCAGATTGAGACTTAGAGTCATCTGGATCAGTGTAAAAGTTTGCATCGATGTAACTTTTACAACGAACTCTTTTATCACCTCCATAATCGAGAAACATCTCCTTAGTCCTCACTAAGGATATTCTTGACCAATGTCCAGTGATCTACTCCTAGATCACTATTGTACTCCCTTGCCAAATTCCGAGCAAGGTATACAATAGGTCTGGTACATAGCATAGCATACTTTATAGAACCTATGATTGAGGCATAGGGAATGACTTTCATTCTCTTTTCTATTTTCTGCCGTGGTCGGGATTTGAGTCTTACTCAATTTCACACCTTTGCAACACAGGCAAGAACTTTTCTTCTTTGACTGTTCCATTTTGAACTATTTCAAAAAAATTATCAAGGTATGTACTCATTGAAAAATCTTATCAAGCGTCTTGATCTATCTATATAGATCTTGATGCTCAATGTGTAAGCAACTTCACCGAGGTCTTGCTTTGAAAAACTCTTATCCAAGTATCCTTTCATGCTATCCAGAATTTCTATATCATTTCCAATCAACAATATGTCATCCACATATAATATTAGAAATACAGAGCTCCCACTCACTTTCTTGTAAATACAGGCTTCTCAAAAAGTCTGTATAAAACCATATGCTTTGATCAACTCATCAAAGCGTATATTCCAACTCCGAGAGGCTTGCACCAGTCCATAAATGGGTCGCTGGAGCTTGCACACTTTGTTAGCACCTTTAGGATTGACAAAACCTTCTGGTTGCATCATATACAACTCTTCTTTAATAAATCCATTAAGGAATGCAGTTTTGACATCCTTTTGCCAGATTTCATAAAATGTGGCAATTGCTAACATGATTCGGATAGACTTAAGCATCGATACGAGTGAGAAAATCTCATCGTATTCAACACCTTGAACTTGTCGAAAAACCTTTTACAACAAGTCGAGCTTTGTAGATAGTAACACTACTATCAGTGTTCGTCTTCCTCTTGAAGATCCATTTATTCTCTATGGCTTGCCGATCATCGGGCAAGTCAACCAAAGTCCATACTTTGTTCTCATACATGGATCCCATCTCAGATTTCATGGCTTCAAGCCATTTTGCGGAATCTGGGCTCATCATCGCTTCCTCATAGTTCGCGGGTTCGCCATGGTCAAGTAACATGACTTCCAGAATAGGATTACCGTACCACTCTGGTGCGGATCTTACTCTGGTAGACCTACGAAGTTTGGTAGTAACTTGATCTGAAGTTTCATGATCAGTATCATTAGCTTCCTCACTGATTGGTGTAGTTGTCACAGGAACCGGTTCTTGTAATGAACTACTTTCCAATAAGGGAGCAGGTACAGTTACCTAATCAAGTTCTACTTTCCTCCCACTCACTTCTTTCGAGAGAAACTCCTTCTCTAGAAAGGATCCGAATTTAGCAACAAAAAATCTTGCCCTCAGATCTGTGATAGAAGGTGTACCCAATAGTCTCTTTTGGGTATCCTATGAAGACACATTTCTCCGATTTGGGTTCGAGCTTATCTGGTTGAAGTTTCTTCCCATAAGCATCGCAGCCCCAAACTTTAAGAAACGACAACTTGGGTTTCTTGCTAAACCATAGTTCATATGGTGTCGTCTCAATGGATTTAGATGGTGCCCTTTTAACGTGAATGCAACTGTCTCTAATGCATAACCCCAAAACAATAGTGGCAAATCAGTAAGAGACATCATAGATCGCACCATATCCAATAAAGTGCGGTTACGACGTTCCGACACACCATAACGTTGTGGTGTTCCAGGTGGTGTGAGCTATGAAACTATTCCACATTGTTTTAATTAAAGACCAAACTCGTAACTCAAATATTCATCTCCGCGATCAGATCGCGGAAATTTATTTTCTTGTTACGATGATTTTTCCACTTCACTCTGAATTTCTTTGAACCTTTCAACTATTTCAGACTTATGTTTCATCAAGTAGATATACCCATATCTGCTCAAATCATCTTGTGAAGGTCAGAAAATAACGATACTTGCCACGAGCATCAACACTCATTGGATCGCATACATCGGTAAGCATGGTGCACTAAACTATCAAGTAGTCATCATATTGAGCTAGCCAAATGTTCATAACGTCTGCATCTGCTCCTGCAATAGGTCTGTCACCTAGCAGTGCATTAAGGACATAATTCTTCTGTGCAGCAATGAGGATAAACCTCAAATCACGGATCCAATCCGCATCATTGCTACTAACATATTTCAACACAGTTTTCTCTAGGAACATATCAAAATAAATATATGAAAGCAACAACACGAGCTATTGATCTACAACATAATTTGCAAAATACTACCAGGAGTAAGTTCATGATAAATTTAAGTTCAATTAATCATATTACTTAAGAACTCCCACTTAGACAGACATCTCTCTAGTCATCTAAGTGATCACGTGATCCAAATCAACTAAACCATGTCCGATCATCACGTGAGATGGAGTAGTTTCAATGGTGAACATCACTATGTTGATCATATCTATTATATGATTCACGCTCGACCTTTCGGTCTCCGTGTTTCGAGGCCATATCTGTATATGCTAGGCTCGTCAAGTTTAACCTGAGTATTCCGCGTGTGCAACTGTTTTGCACCCGTTGTATTTGAACGTAGAGCCTATCACACCCGATCATCACGTGGTGTCTCAGCACGAAGAACTTTCGCAACGGTGCATACTCAGGGAGAACACTTCTTGATAATTAGTGAAAGATCATCTTAAAATGCTACCGTCAAACTAAGCAAAATAAGATGTATAAAAGATAAACATCATATGCAATCAAAATATGTGACATGATATGGCCATGATCATCTTGCACCTTTGATCTCCATCTCCAAAGTACTGTCATGATCTCTATCATCACCGGCACGACACCATGATCTTCATCATCTTGATCTATATCAATGTGTCGTCACATGGTCATCTCGCCAACTATTGCTCTTGCAACTATTGCTATCGCATAGCGATAAAGTAAAGCAATTATTTGGCACTTGCATCTTATGCAACAAAGAGACAACCATAGGGCTTCTGCCAGTTGTCGGTAACTTCAACAAAACATGATCATCTCATACAACAACTTATATCTCATCACGTCTTGACCATATCACATCACAACATGCCCTGCAAAAACAAGTTAGACGTCCTCTACTTTGTTGTTGCAAGTTTTACGTGGCTGCTACGGGCTGAGCAAGAACCGTTCTTACCTACGCATCAAAACCACAAAGATAGTTCGTCAAGTTGGTGTTGTTTTAACCTTCGCAAGGACCGGGCGTAGCCACACTCGGTTCAACTAAAGTTGGAGAAACAGACACCCACCAGCCACCTGTGTGCAAAGCACATCGGTAGAACCAGTCTTGCGTAAGCGTACGCGTAATGTCGGTCCGGGCCGCTTCATCCAACAATACCGCCGAACCAAAGTATGACATGCTGGTAAGCAGTATGACTTGTATCGCCCACAACTCACTTGTGTTCTACTCGTGCATATAACATCAACACATAAAACCTAGGCTCGGATGCCACTGTTGGGGAACGTAGTAATTTCATAAAATTTCCTACGCACACGCAAGATCATGGTGATGCATAGCAACAAGAGGGAAGAGTGTTGTCCATGTACCCTCGTAGACCGATAGCGGAAGTGTTATGATAACGCGGTTGATGTAGTCGTATGTCTTCACGATCCGACCGATCCAAGTACCGAACGTACGGCACCTCCGAGTTCAGCACACGTTCAGCTCGATGACGATCCCCGGACTCCGATCCAGCAAAGTGTTGGGGATGAGTTCCGTCAGCACGATGGCGTGGTGACGATGATGATGTTCTACCGACGCAGGGCTTCGCCTAAACTCCGTGACGATATGACCGAGGTGGAATATGGTGGAGGGGGGCACCGCACACGGCTAAGGAACGATCACGAAGATCAACTTGTGTGTCTTTGGGGTGCCCCCTGCCCCCGTATATAAAGGAGCAAGGGAGGAGGAGGCCGGCCCTAGGAGGGGGCGCGCCAAGTGTGGAGTCCTACTAGGACTCCCTAGTCCTAGTAGGATTCCACCTCCCATATGGAATAGGAAAAGAGGAAGGGAAAAGGAGAAGGAAGGAAGGGGGCGCCCCCCTTCCCTAGTCCAATTCGGACCAGACCAAGGGGAGGGGTGCGGCCACCCTTGAGGCCCTTTTCCTTCTTTCCCGTATGGCCCAATAAGGCCCAATACGTATTGCCGTAACTCTCCGGTACTCCGAAAAATACCCGAATCACTCGGAACCTTTCTGATGTCCGAATATAGTCGTCCAATATATCGATCTTTACGTCTCGACCATTTCGAGACTCCTCGTCATGTCCCCGATCTCATCCGGGACTTCAAACTCCTTCGGTACATTAAAACTCATAAACTCATAATATAACTGTCATCGAAACCTTAAGCGTGCAGACCCTACGGGTTCGAGAACTATGTAGACATGACCGAGACTCGTTTCCGGTCAATAACCAATAGTGGAACCTGGATGCTCATATTGGCTCCTACATATTCTACGAAGATCTTTATCGGTCAAATCGCATAACAACATACGTTGTTCCCTTTGTCATCGATATGTTACTTGCCCGAGATTCGATCGTCGGTATCCAATACCTAGTTCAATCTCGTTACCGGCAAGTCTCTTTACTCGTTACGTAATGCATCATTCTGTAACTAACTCATTAGCTACATTGCTTGCAAGGCTTATAGTGATGTGCATTACCGAGAGGGCCAGAGATACCTCTTCGACAATCGGAGTGACAAAACCTAATCTCAAAATACGCCAACCCAACATGTACCTTTGGAGACACCTGTAGAGCTCCTTTATAATCACCCAGTTACGTTGTGACGTTTGGTAGCACACAAAGTGTTCCTCGGGTAAACGGGAGTTGCATAATCTCATAGTTATAGGAACTTGTATAAGTCATGAAGAAAGCAATAACAATATACTAAGCGATCAAGTGCTAAGCTAACGGAATGGGTCAAGTCAATCACATCATTCTCCTAATGATGTGATCTCATTAATCAAATGACAACACATGTCTATGGTTAGGAAACATAACCATCTTTGATCAATGAGCTAGTCAAGTAGAGGCATACTAGTGACACTATGTTTGTCTATGTATTCACACATGTATTATGTTTCCGGTTAATACAATTCTAGCATGAATAATAAACATTTATCATGAAATAAGGAAATAAATAATAACTTTATTATTGCCTCTAGGGCATATTTCCTTCAGTGCTGATCATAACACCTCTATTAAGATGCTTAAAGAAGTTATTTTTCTGAGGTTTGGAGTCCCTAGATATTTAATGACTGATGGTGGTTCACATTTTATTCATGGTGCTTTTCGTAAAATGCTTGCTAAGTATGATGTTAATCACAGAATTGCATCTCCGTACCACCCAGAGTCTAGAGGTCAAGTAGAATTGAGTAATAGAGAGATTAAATTAATTTTGCAAAAGATTGTTAATAGATCTAGAAAGAATTGGTCCAAAAAACTTGATGATGCATTATGGGCCTATAGAACTGCATATAAAAATCCTATGGGTATGTCTCCGTATAAAATGGTTTATGGTAAAGCATGTCACTTACTTCTCGAACTAGAACATAAGGCATATTGGGCCATTAAAGAGCTCAATTATGATTTCAAACTTGCCGGTGAGAAGAGGCTATTTGACAGTAGCTCACTTGATGAATGGAGAACCCAGGCCTATGAGAATGCCAAATTGTTTAAAGAAAAAGTTAAAACATGGCATGACAAAAGGATACAAAAGCGTGAGTTTAATGTAGGTGATTATGTTCTGCTATACAACTCTCGTTTAAGGTTTTTTGCAGGAAAACTTCTCTCTAAATGGGAAGGTCCTTACGTTATCGAGGAGGTATATCATTCCGGTGCCATAAAAATCAACAACTTCAAGGGCACAAATCCAAAGGTGGTGAACGATCAAAGAATCAAACATTATATCTCAGGTAATCCCATAAATGTTGAAACCAATGTTATTGAAACCTTAACCCCTGAGGAACATATAAGGGACACTTTCCAGAACGTTTCAGACTCCGAAAAGGAATAGGTATGTGGTACAGTAAGTAAACCGACTCCAAAACAGTTCTAATAGCATTTTTTCTCCGTTTTGGAATATTTAAAAAAATAGGAAAATACAAAGTAGTCCGGGAAGGACACGAGGCATCCACGAGGGTGGAGGGCGCGCCCTACCCCCCTGGGTGCGCCCCCTGCCTCATGGGCACCTCGTGTGCTCTCCGGACTCCCTTTTCTTGCACGATACTTCTTTTGGTCGGTAAAATTTCAATATATAATCTCCCGAAGGTCTTAACCACCATACCACACAATTATCCTCTGTTTTTGTTTCGAGCTGTTTTTCTGACAGATCTAGATCACCATGACGTCTCCAAGCGCCCCCCAAGGACAAGTTCTTCGAGAAGGTCATCAACCCCTACCTCGCGGAGGTGCTGCAACACCCTCAAACCATTGAGATGCGTGAGGGGTTGCTGCACATCCGCGATGTTGAGGGACCAAGGAGGACCGGAAGCGTGGAGACAAGACTCGAAGCAATGGAGCAACAAGTTTTCAAGTGTCAGGAGATGGTGGAACATGGACTCGACGCCAACCACATATTGATCACGGAGTTCACCAACAACCACAAGCTAGATGCCAAGAACGTTGGGGAGATAAACAACAGGGTGAACTCGTGGTGAGAAACCCAGTAATTTGATACCACATAATAAGGATCAACGTGATGATCCTACTATTTTTGCCCAATCTTTCACCGCAAGACAACCGGATAGCAAACCTTCTAATCACGGGATCAATCCACGCAACCTGAAGATGAAGAAACGAATCTAGCAAGCAACATGGAGATAAACAACACGCCTCTAACCTTGTCACAATAATCCTTGATCATACAAGAACCTTCACACAATCATCACTTTATTTGATAAACAGCAGCGCCGTCCCCGGAGGGATGATTCACCACGTGGACACAATGTTCAAAACTCAATCTAAAATTTTGACCCCCTCTAAACCTAGCCACTCGCCACCTTATATAGGCATCTAAAAAACTAGTCGGTTGGACAAGCCCACACCGAAACACACAAAATAAAAGATCCTAAGTGGCCCATAACATGACCTGGTAATAAAAATAGATCAAACTGCAACCGACCAAGTACATGATTCAGTCACCCCCTTTGGGACACCTCTAACCTGGTGGAGTCCTGAAGTTGGGCTTCAGATCCTCCTTCATGGGAACAATATGAGGTACTGGGATGCCCACATCAGATCAACTTTGTATTTGTCATACAAACACATCAATATCAAGCAGGACTTACGGTTTTACCTCTTTGAGATGGCCCGAACCTGGGTAAACATTGTCTCTGTGCTCCCTGTTACTCATCGATCTAAGATCCACAGCTTGGGACCCCCTACCCGAGATCTGTCGATTTTGACATAGACACCATATGAAAGATGCTACAAGTATCACTGTGCCAAGTTAATAGTGTCTCATTATAAGTGCATTTAAACAAATGTGAATATGTACAAGCAATAAATCATATGCAGGATGCAAACAACACCACACTACCAAGTTAAAGGTGTCTCTTCATAAGTGATTGATGCAGGATAGACACGAAGAGTACTTTGATGTTAGAACATGTAATAGACAGATGTAGTATATGCAAAAAAATGGAAGACATGTCATATTCACATGTATAATGTGTAAACTAAGAAGATGCAATTTAATAAAATTAGAAGCAATACAAGCTAGACACCGTATGCAACATGCAAGCAAATATCACACTGCAAAATTAGAGAAAGCACCTGGGATGCTGGAGTAGAATTGTTGGGCCCATCATATTTACTTGGAACTTCTACTGCACTAGCAATAGTAGTACTATGTCTAGAGCGTCTCCTCACCGGTTCCGCCAGAAGACCGCCATCAACCTCTACCTTACTTTTTTCCTTCCTCTTTCTTATTTTTATTGCCTTGTCAAGTCAAACCCACAAGAAAATGAATAAAGTATGCTTTTCAGAACTCATTGATGCATGATGCAGACGAACACTACTTTTGTGTAAGGCGACCGCATGATAGAAGGATTGAATATTTAAGAAAAAAATGACAGCATTGCATATTCACATCTATGATGTGTAAACTAGGAAGAAGGCATTTCAACAAATTAGAAGCATTGAAAGCTAGACATCATATGAAAGATGCAACGAATATCACTCTACCAAGTTACAACTGTCTCGTTGTGGCAATTTTTTTTTGTTTTGACCCTTTTAGCAAAGAAAATCGATATCTGACCCTAGTTCAAAAAAAAACAGGATCTGGCCCTTTTGCTACCGCTAGGGGCCACGGCGGTAGGTATATGCAGGCTACCACCACCAGGAGCGGCGGTAGGTTAACGGCATCCGCCGTTAGCCAACTGTTGTGAGTCAACGTGGCGTAATGGTCCTACCACCATAGGTCACGGCAGTAGGATAGCTAAGGCTACCGCCACTGTCCACGGCGGTAGGGTCGCGCAACACCATCGGGTGCTGTGACGAAAAATTCATTTCCCCTGGTGGTAGGGTACCACACCCTACTACCGTGGGGCTCGGCGGTACGGTCGCCCCCATGGTACTCCTTGCTGTGACGAGGAATGCGTTCCCCCTGGCGGGTAGGGTACCATAACCCACCGCCATTGTGCTTGGCGGTAGGATGTCCGAACCTACCGCCAAGCTTCCTGGCGGTAGGATGTCTGCCACTTATTTCCTACATAATTCTTTGGTCCTTTCAGTCACAAAAATATAAACAACACAACATTGTAGATAGCAAATTATGATGGTCCCACACATTGTAGATAGCACATTGTATATAGAAAATTATGATGGTCTCACACATTGTAGATAGCAAAAAAGTTCAACATAATTTGAAAGTAGCAAAACGACATCGCCAACAAAGCTTAAAGGTACCAAATAGATATCACTAACATAGCATACAAGTTCTTTCTCTAAACGACATCACCAAGATGACCTATCACTTGCTCCTCCCCCTTTTAGCGGTACGCTCCTCGTTTCTCTTCGAGCGGGCTTTGTCCGGCTTCTTCGTGCGATGACGAGGAACCGGTTTCTGAAACGGGGATGGGCTGTAAACATCCAGGTGTGGATGAGATCCCCTCTTCCCCTGGCTTGTGGTGGTAGGGGGGACGGAGGGGGACGGCGGCCATCTAGGGCTGCTGACGTGGATTAGCACCTTACCGTCAGGGTGCCTTGCGGTAGGATGTTTAGGGTTACCGCAGTGGCCCCTGGCGGTAAGAAAAGGGGCCAGGTCTCCAAAAAAATTTGAACTAGCGTCATATCTCAATTTTCTTTGCTAAAAGGGTCAAAACACGAAATTTGCCTCTCGTCGTAGGTGGCATTTTAATAAATTAGAAGTTGTACAAGCCAAACAAGAATGCAAGATGCAACCTATGTCACACTCCCAAGTTAAATATGTCTTACGATAAGTGGCTGTTGTAGGTTACACAACAGTAGTACTTTGATGTCAGAATATGATGTGATAGACAGATATTGTATGTTCAAGAAACAAGAACATGTGTCTTATTCACAAATATAATGTGTAAACTGAGCAGATTTGTGACGCCCCCGATTCAATCATACACTAATCATGCACGCAAATGTGTATGATCAAGATCAGGGACTCACGGGAAGATATCACAACACAACTCTAAAACATAAATAAGTCATACAAGTATCATAATACAAGCCAGGGGCCTCAAGGGGTCGAATACAAGTGCTCAATCATAGACGAGTCAGCGGAAGCAACAATATCTGAGTACAGACATAAGTTAAACAAGATTGCCTTAAGAAGGCTAGCACAAACTGGGATACAAATCGAAAGAGGCGCAGGCCTCCTGCCTGGGATCCTCCTAAACTACTCCTGGTCGTCGTCAGCGGGCTGCACGTAGTAGTAGGCACCTCCGGTGTAGTAGGAGTCGTCGTCGACGGTGGCGTCTGGCTCCTGGGCTCCAACATCTGGTTGCGACAACCAGGTAGAAAGGAAAGGGGAAAAAAGGGGGGAGAAAAGCAACCGTGAGTACTCATCCAAAGTACTCGCAAGCAAGGAGCTACACTACATATGCATGGGTATATGTGTAAAGGGCCATATCGGTGGACTGAACTGCAGAATGACAGAATAAGAGGGGGATAACTAATCCTGTCGAAGACTACGCTTCTGGCAGCCTCCGTCTTGCAGCATGTAGAAGAGAGTAGACTGAAGTCCTCCAAGTAGCATCGCATAGCATAATCCTACCCGGCGATCCTCTCCTCGTAGCCCTGTTAGAGAGCGACCACAGGGTTGTATCTGGCACTTGGAAGGGTGTGTTTTATTAAGTATCCGGTTCTAGTTGTCATAAGGTTAAGGTACAACTCTAAGTCGTCCTGTTACCGAAGATCACGGCTATTCGAATAGATTAACTTCCCTGCAGGGGTGCACCACATAACCCAACACGCTTGATCCCATTTGGCCGGACACACTTTTCTGGGTCATGCCCGGCCGAGGAAGATCAACACGTCGCAGCCCCGCCTAGGCATAACAGAGAGGTCAGCACGCCGGTCTAAAACCTAAGCGCACAGGGGTCTGGGCCCATCGCCCTTAGCACACCTGCACGTTGCAAGGGCGGCCGAAAGCAGACCTAGCCTAGCAGGCGTTCTAGTCCAATCCAGCGCGCGCCGCTCAGTCGCTGCCGTCACGAAATGCTTCGGCTAATACCACGACGCCGAGTGCCCATAATTGTTCCCGCGTAGTTGGTTAGTGCGTATAGGCCGGTAGCCAGACTCAGATCAAATACCAAGATCTCGTTAAGCGTGTTAAGTATCCGCGAACGCCGAACAGGGCCAGGCCCACCTCTCACCCAGGTAGTCTCAACCTGCCCTGTCGCTTCGCCTCAAAGTAACAATCGGGGGCCGTCGGGAACCCAGGCCCACCTCTACCGGGACGGAGCCACCTGCCCCTTCAGCCCCCATCTCCGAACAATATCACAAGTAATGTAACAGTATAAAGTGTATAGTATATGCCCATGACCACTTCCCGAAGTGATCACGACCCAGTAGATAGCATGGCAGACGGACAAGAGTGTAGGGCCACTGATGGAACACTAGCATCCTATACTAAGCATTAGGATAGCAGGTAAAGGTAACAACAGTAGTAGCAAGGGCAGGCTATGCATCAGATTAGGATTAATGGAAAGCAGTAACATGCTACACTACTCTAGTGCAAGTAGTATAGAGAAGAGTAGGCGATATCTGGTGATCAGGGGGGGGGGGGCTTGCCTGGTTGCTCTGGCAAGGAGGGGTCATCAACTCCGTAGTCGTACTCAGTGGCATCAGCAACAGTCTCGGGGTCTACCGGAGAAGAGGAGGGGGAAGAAACAGTAAATACGGAGCAAACAAAGCAACACAAAACATAACGAGGTAATACGCGGTGCTAGGTGTGCCCTAACGCGGTAGGAGGTCATTCCGGCGAAGGGGGGAAACATCCGGCAAAGTATTCCCGGTGTTTCGTGTTTTTGGACAGATGAACTAGAGGGGGAAAGTTGCGTGTTCGCTATGCTAGGGATGTGTGGCGGACGAACGGACCGCGTATTTGGATTCGTCTCGTTGTTCTGAGCAACTTTCATGTATAAAGTTTTTCCATCCGAGCTACGGTTTATTTTCTATTAATTTTAAAAGATTTAATCATTTTTAGAATTTATTCAATTATTATAATTCAACATTATCCAGAATAGTGCACGCTGACATCAGCATGACGTCAGCAATCAATAGTGGTGTTGACTGGTCAAACTGACCTGTGGGTCCAGTGGGACCCACCTGTCATACTCTGTTTACATTAATTAGGCTTTAGTTAAACTAATTACTGTTTAATTAAACTAATAGTTAATCAGATTAATTCATTAGGATTAATTAACTTAACTAATTAATTAATTATTAATCTTAATAATTAATTTTTGTTTTAATAAAAACGTTCTGGGGCTGGTGGGCCCCACTAGCAGTGACTTGGGGTGCACAGTCAACATGTTGACCTGAGTCAACGCGGTCAAATGGGCCCCTGGGTCCTACCGGGCAGTGACCCAGGGGGTGGCCTTGGGCCAGGCCAGGTCAGCGTGGTCGGCTCTCGCCGCCGGCGACCAAATACACGGCGCCGACCCGCCGGAGTTCACCGGAAAACGTGCACAGGGCACGGATCCGTGCGCGCTTGGGTTCGTCCGAACGAGCGCGAAGAGGCGCATCTAGTGGTGTGAGCGGTTCGTCCCGATGTGGCCGGAGATGTCGCCGGCGTCGAGCTGCCCGTGCGGGCGAAACTAACGGCGGCGGTGGGCTCAGCCATGGCGGGAGCAGCAGCACGGGGGAAAGGGGAGGAGAGGGGAAGCTCACGGGGGCCGTAGGGAAAAGGCAACGGGCTCGGGGTCGGCCGGTGAGGAGGAGACCGTGGACGGGGCGGCGTAGACGGGGAGGCGGCGCCGACGACGGCGGGTGGCGGGGTGGCTCTGGCGGGGGTGGTCCGGCGTCGACGCAGGGCGTCGGGGGCGTCGATTGCCCCCGACCGGATCCACGCAAGAGGGAGGTTGAGGAGGCGGGCGACGGCGGGGCAGCGTCGGGCGGCGTCGGTGAGGTGGCGGTGGTTGGCGACGGCGCGCGACGGGTCGGGGGCGTCGGTTGCCCCCGAACCAGATCTACTCGGGGGCGGGGTGGGGAGACGAGTGGGATCAGGGGGAGGAGTTGGGTTACGGGCTAGGGTTTCCCGTGGGTCGGGGGGTTATGGGGAATTGGGTGGCCGTTTGGGCCTTTTGGGCTGGTGGCCTGCTGGCTAGCTGGGCCATTCGGCCCAGGGGGAGGGGGGTTCCTCCTTTTTCTTTTCTTTTTTGTTAGTTTCTTTTTTCTGCTTTTTTATTATAGTTTTAATAGCCTTTAGTTTTGTAAAATTATAAGACCAGTACCTAAATGGAGGTTGCAATTTAGCCCACCGCGACAATATATTTTGGTATTTAAAATATTTAGTTTGCATTTTTAAATTTCAAAAGGGCATTTATAATAGGTTAGCTGCTGTTTTATTTATTTTAGTGCATTTGAATACTTTACAGAAGTGTGGTTTCTTCTCCATAATTACGTACGCATTATTTGGCACAACCCAAACATTTTAGTTTTAAAGTTTGAAAACTTTTGTTGTTTGCCTTTAATTCAATTTTAAATTTGAATTGGTTTTTGAACTAACGCGGGATTAACTACAATGACAGAGATGACGTGGCATCAATAGCAGGGAATTAATGTAGTTTAATTATCCGGGCGTCACAAGATTCAATCAACAAAAATAGAAGCAATACAAGTTAGACATCATACGTAACATGCAACCACATATAAAAGTGCCAAGTTAGGGGGACCCTATGATGATGAAGTAGGAGAGATGTGCTCACGTTGAGTGTCTATGCATGTGTTGTTTTATAAATCTTGTTGGAAGGATGATGGAGTAGAATCTATACTATGACTCGTGATTAGCATGTAGAGATATTTTTAGAAAAACTACCAAAGCATGGACATTCTTTCGCGATTGGCGCGTTGATTCGATCCAATAGCCATCGTGTTATTCTTAATTACTGTTTATCTCTCTCTCTCTAGCTCGGCTAGCAGCGGGTCAAATCAGATCGATTTGCTAGTGCAGCCGTAGCTACAGCACTGTATCCACGCCATGTTTTATTCGAGGCTAGCTCTGCGTATGAATGAACTATATGGTGAACAATACTTTTAAAGTATAGTGATCTAAATGCTCTTATATTTATTTACAGATGAAGTAACTACGTACGCATATGTTGGTACAATAGAAAGCAGTTGGTCCACCAGAGCAAGAAACAGCAGATAACATTAATCGATGCTACACGCACGATGAAAATAGTACAATCCTTGTAAAACACATGACATGAGTTGTTGGTTTCCTTGTGTTTCACTCTGAATGGTCCATGTTAGTTAGTGTCGTACAAGGATCATATGGAAAACTATCGCATGCACATCGTTTTCGTCTTTTTCTTTTGGCGAAGGAGATAAAAATATTTTGTTTAACCCACCCGCCCACACACGCAAACAGTGGGTTATCGGCCACGCATTAATTCCGCTAGATTATGTGTAAGTACTACAATGTACTGTAAGTATCTGCCACGAAAAGCCAGGCAACAAGTAACGTTAGCATCCCATATGTATTCTTGCATTGTTTTGTTTGTGTATATATATACGAATCTATCTACGGAGGCAGGAGCGGTGTTGGTGTACGACGACTTTAGGAAGCTCCGTAGCAGGTGCGCGCGCAGGAGGCGACGACCGGAGACGGTGGAGTCATGGGCACGTAGTGCTACGTACGCGCGTATGATAAGCGCTAGCTTAGCTTGAAATGGCCAGGGAGCTGGGACGCAGGACGTTTTGGAACTTGTCGCACGCATGCAGGCCGGAGCGGGAGCGGGGGCGGTGCGGCCCGGCCCGGGCGGGTGCGCGCGTGGAATGGGAGGGAGGGGTGGGCGCGCGCCGCTGTGCGAGTTCGTTGGAGGAGTCCTGTGGGCGTCCGTTCACGGTCCACAGCTAGGTGAAACCACGTGTAGTGCAGGGCGAAAGTTTTTTTTTTTTAAGACTACGTCAATGGCGTACTATATTTTTATAGAAAAAAGAGAGTTAATTATAAAAGATCCGTCCCTGATGCGAACAATCTGGGGCGGGGGACACACACCCACACCTAGCTCCACACTCGCTAAGTTAACTCCTTACAAATCGTTGTAGACCTCCTACACCAAGCCCAAGGTTAGGGACGAGGAGTGCCGGCTTCTGTTGATCTTGTCCATTGAAGATCCTGGCGTTGCTTTGCTCCCATAGTGTCCAAGCCATCGCGGTCATCAGAGTATCGAAGCCTCTCCTATCCGCTCCCCTGAACTTCTTCCTCTCCCTCAGCCACCAAAACTGAGAAAGTGTCATTTTGCGTCGTCCCTTGCACGTTGAGCCTGAGCAGGTCAAACACGCGGTGCCATACTTCCTGAGCAAAGGTGCACTTGGCCAGATATGGTCGACATTGTCTTCCGCTTGCGGGCACGTGAAGCAGGGCGATGCTTGGTCCTGAAGCCCATGACGTGCCCGTCGATCCGACATCCACAACTTGTTCTGCAAAGCCAACCAAACAAACAATTTGCACTTAAGCGGCGCCCAGCTCCTCCAAATACATGCCGCCGTCGGAGATCTCGAGAGGTTCGAGCAAAGGTAGTCATAGACCGACTTGGCCGAGTAGCTCGCAGTAGTAGACGCCGGCCAACTGTATGTGTCTGCCTCATTCAAGTCTCTATGCACCAATGCAATCGCATGACAAAGATGCATGCACTGTATTTTGGGCGGTGAAAGAAGCAGTGGCATCACAGTCCTCCAACCATCTATCATCCGCTAGCGCTTGATTGACGGTCCGGCTGTTGATGATTCTAGTCGGCACTGTCGCCATTAGGAGCGGCGGAAAAAATGTGCAGGGCGAAAGTTAACTCGCTCGGATTGAAACAAATGCCTTGTGACCTAGTTGTCTATCCATTGTACTGTCCTTTGTTTTTCTCGATATTAATCAAATTTAAGATACGCTTTGAGTGTCTTTATTAAAACAAGACTTATCTAACTTTCCAAAAAAGAAAAAAGGAAACCTAACCTTATCTAGCCGTCTGACCTCTCTGGACGACCATAATCTTGTTGTGCATGATCAGACATGCAATTATCACCTCTCACAATGTCTCAGGATCCCACATATTTGCATGTCCACAAACAATAGCTCAACGAACAGTTATCCTCTGGGTGTGAAAACCCCTAAAGTTGACATAATGCTCCTCTTTCTTCTCCATTTCTCTGAGGAGATCGTCATCATCATCAACTTGTAGCCGCCATCACAATCGTCAGATGACAGCGAATCGAATAACTTGTTGTAAATAAACTCATCATCCGAGTCCATTGTGTATCCTTACAAATGTGCATAAAACAAGGTAGAACATATGTCCGAAAATTTTGTCTCATAATAATTGATGATTATTCTATATTCATTTCGGTATTTTTTGGGATGATAAAGGTAAAACCCAAGGCACATTCAAGACTTTTGTAAGAAAAGGTCAAAGCCATACTATTTAGGTCAAGATCAAGAAAGTCTGAAGTGATAATGGGACGAAGTTCAAGATCACCAATATTTACGTCTTCCTCGATGAAAAAGGGATCAACCACAAGCTTTCCACCGCCTGTACCCCTCGACAAAATGGAGTTATGGAGAGGAAAATGAAACATTGACCGTGATGGTACACTATGCTCGACGAGTATAATGCGCACATATGCTTTTGGCCGATGCCATCAACACCATGCGCACCGCCATCAATCAACTATACCTCCACGAGCTCCTCAAGAAGGTGGTATATGAACTTCGTAGTAGAAAGCCCCAAGTTGAATATTTTAGAGTTTTCGCGTCCAAACGGTTTGTTCTTGACAAGCACCGTAGAACTGGATTTTCTCCTAAAGCTCACGAGGGATTTGTTCTTGGTTATGGCCTCAAACTCTCACACACATCACGTATTCAACAATTTCCCCGGAATATTCATATTCCAATTGTTTTACTATTAAAGTTAAAAAATGAATGTATGATATGCTGGTGCAAAAATGCATATTCCAATTGTTAACAATTAAAGTTAAAACTGGATGTATGATACGTTGGTGCAAATATTCATATTCCAACTGTGAACGGTTAAAGTTAGAAGTGCTAAAACTGAGACTGGAATATTAGCCCTTTGGAATATTAGCCATTTGAAAATGGAACTTGTATGATATGTTGAAAGTGGCGTGGGAACAAAAAATGTTCCGTCGCCGGGACTTGAACCCGGGTCTCTCGGGTGAGAGCCGAGTATCCTAACCACCTAGACTACGACGGACGGTGATGAACATTTGCAAATCTCGCTTCTAGTTACTGAGCACAATGTTTGCGGCATCTTCAAATCGTATACGAGTGACCTCATCTGCTACGTTTGACCCTCCGCCGGTTAGTGCTCTATAATTTCCTTCCGCTCTCCCTTTGGTTGAGAGAAATAGGAGGATTCTGAGAAGCAAACCGAGTGGGACTCCTCGAATCAAGTCCGCGCCTTCATCCGCAAAAGAATCCCCGAGTGCCAAATCCAATCCACTTCTTCGCGTATTCGAATCAGGTGTGTTCTCGGTTTGTGGTCTATAAGTAAGTTACCCAAGAACTCCAAGTTCACTGAAGAAAATTCTGCAAGCATCCTGCACTGATCAAGAAGACTATGGAGGGCGCATCGCGTGATCTCCCTCAGGACATCTTGACGGACATATTTGCCACCCTCGAGATCCCCGATCTCGTCCGCGCCGGCTCGGTCTGCTCCTCCTGGCGCTCCGCCTACTCCAGGCTGCTCCTCCCTGGGCACTACAGGCGCCCCCAGATGCCGTGCCTCCTCTACACATCTGAATCTGCCGGCGAGAGCGTTGCTTGCCTCTACAGCCTCGCGGAGAAGCGGACGTACAAGCTAACTCTTCCAGGGCCACCTATCAGTCAGAACATGACCGTTAGGCGACAGGGAGGCGATCCGGGGCGATCTCCGCGCCCGACGGCGGAGCCACCGCCCGATGCCGGCGATCCCCGCCGGGTGGGCGGTCGCTTCTGGGCCCTCGCCGGATCTGACGATGATGATGCGGACGAGGATGGAGCGGAGCCGCCGGGGGAGTCACCGCCGTCTCCTACGCCGTCGGACCTAATCTGTGAATTCTTTAATTCAGGTTACTCGGAAGAGGAAGTAGCGACCACGGTGGACAAGGTGGTTCCCAGAGACGATCTGGCTCGTGAGGGGCTGCACGATGGAGAGAAGATCGAGATTGTTCGCCGGATCGTGCATAGAAAGACGGCGCCGTCGGCACTTCGTCCATGGAAGGGACCTTTACCCAAGGTATGTTTGCCGAAGCTCACTGTGTTTGATCTGATCCGACCGGATGCGTGGGTTACGGTTAAGAGGAAGAAAGGACGGAGGTTGTTGTCCCGGAATGTGCGTCCGCCGGCGCCGGCCATGGAGGCCACGGCGACCGAGATTCGATCGACGAGGGCGACCGCGCTCGCTCAGCTGCTTGGTGCGGCCGGGCTGGATCGGGAGCCTTCGGGCCTCGTTGCCAATGGGCCGGACAATAATGGGTATGAGGCCCATTATGGCTATCAAGGCCGGTCCGTTGAGTGTTTTCTGCCATGCACGTCCGATCCTTCGATCGTCCCAGCGCAGTCGGTACGTGCCGCTAGGGTTCATCGCCAGGGGAGTCGTGGTTTCCCGCAGTGTGGATCGGGCAGGGCGAGGAGGATCCCGCCGCTGCTAATGGCTGGACGTGGAGCGGGACCCCCTCCTGCTGCGAGTACCGCGGGGGGGGGGGGGGGCTGGAAGGGCTCGACCGCCGCCGCCCCATGCGTCGGGACGGGGCGCACCGCCGGCCGGACAGCAGCCGCCGGCACTTGCGCCGGGTGCTGCAGGTCGTGGAGGCGCTCTCCAGCCGCGGCAGCAGCTGGGCGCTCCGGGAGTTCGGGCTCCTGAGGCGCAGCCAACGATGGCTGGCCGGGCAGCGCATAGACCCCCGGTGCCATCTCATGCTGCTGGGGTCGGCCGGGGAGGCCCTCGCCCTCCGCCGCCGGCGGCGCCGGCTCCTGGGTCGATGACGACTGGTATGGTTAATACTGGCCATGGAGCTCCTCGCCCTGCACCGCCGGTGGTGCCGGCTCGTAACGCGTCGGCGGCGGGGATGGCTGCTCTGAGGGCCGAGACGCCGGGGGCCACGGTGGCTTCCGGTGTCGCTGCTGATCCGGTGGCGGCAACTACCGGGGGTCAGCGTGCACCCCCGCCACACCTTGCGGTTCGTCAGGCGCAGAATCGTTCGGGGCAGAATCAGGTTCAGAGTAATCAGAGTAATACCAGTGGGAGACCGACTGATGCACCTCGAGGCAAGTGGGGTGATGACGGGTTTGATGCGTATGGAGTAGGCCAGCATCGGGGCTCATCTTCAGCGGGAGGAGGTCGGGGTTATGCTTGGCAGAGTGATGGGTCTGCAGAGAGACCGTTCCTGGGGCCGGCTGGAGGCTTCGTTGAGGGGGCCTCAGGACCTGATAACAGGCACAGAGGAGGTTATCGCGGATACCGTGGTCGTGGTGGAGGCCGCGGAAGGTTCCGCCGGCCGCCTCCCCCTAGACATGTTGACTCTGACGGGGCGGCGATGGAGACTGATCAGACACCACAGGAGCTACCTCCCCAGGCGATGGAGGTGGTGAATGCACTTGCGGTTGCTGAGGTTCCTGGGATTGCGAAGGAGGCTGAGGTGGTTCAAGTGGCTGATTCTGAGAGGGCATCCAAGTACGCTCGGAAGAAAGAGAGAATGCTTTGTTACCGGTGCGGAGAGAAGGGGCACTTCATCGCGGAGTGTGTGGCCCAGCTGTGCGAATCCTGTGGTAAGCCTGCGCATGCTTCAGGGGATTGTCCTTTGCTGAGGGACCATATTCCAGCTCTTACTGTATATGGTGTGTACTCTGCGGAGCTGATGTTCTTCGAGTCAGCGGCTGCGAGGGAGATCCCAGCTGATACACAGAGCCTTACTTCTGGTTTGGTCAAGGTGACACAGGGAGATGTCTCCCAGGCTCAGATTGTGCAGAGACTTCAGGAGTTGGCTCCGGGTGATTTTCAGTGGGACCTCGTACCCGTTGAGGATAGAGTATTCAGAGTGGAGTTTCCTTCGATTGAGGACTTGCAGCGTTTGTTGAGCTTTGGGATGTGTAAGGTGCCAGGCACCAAAGGTATTTTGGAGTTCCACGAGTGGAAGAAAGTTGAGCCTAAGGGGAAGCCTCTTACTCAGGTGTGGCTGCGTTTCTCGGGGGCACCGTCTGAGGCTCTTTCTGATGTGCGTGTGGTGGCTAGTTTGGGGATTATGGTTGGTAAGACGGAGAAAGTGGATATGGCGTTCACTAGAGCTCAGGGGGTGGCTCGACTGCGAGTTAGCATTCTGGATATTGAGTATGTCCCGGACGTCATCAACTGGACCTATAGAGGCGAGGTGTTTCCTCTTGATATTGAGTTTGAGGATACAGAGTTGTTTGCTGAGGTTGCTGCTGGCACTGACGTGGATATGCACGATGGGGGTGATGATACAGGTGCTCCCAGGGAGCAGGCGGATGAGGCAGCACAGGAGCCCAATGGATCGGGGCCTGCTGCTCAGGAGCCGGAGAACGGAGCCGGGATGGAGCAGTCCCCGGCTTCGTCTTTGCCTCATAACTCACTGCGGTTTGGATCTTTTCTGCCGTCGTCGGCGCCTCCTCGTCTGTGGAGTGATCGGGTTGACTCTGACGATGCGTTCGAGCATTCGCTACCGGTCTTGGACTTTGGGCGGTCACCCCGGCAGTCGGCCAGCTTCAGTGCCCGTGTTGTTCAAGAGGTGGAGCCTCAGGAGTCGCCAGGGCGATCTAGGTCTTCGGTTTCCTCGCGGAGGGGAGGGGCGTCTGGGCAGGTGGCCACGACTCCCTCTCATTCTTCTGTTTCACAGCAGGCGGCGCAGGTACCTGTGTCCAGCCGGGGCGACATATCTTTGGGGCAGGAGGCCCTGGAGGTCCGTCTCGCGGGAGCCTCGTTGGTGGTGGGGTCGCCGGAGGTGCTAGGCAGGCGTCAGGGGCAGGTGGCCCCTGACCCTCTAGTACCGACGGCGGTCCTGCAGGTGGAGCGCACGGCTGCCACGGCGTCGGCTGGGGGGGTCGGACTAGGGCGGGAGGCCCTGGTGCCAACTCCGTCAGGCATCTCCACATCTCCTACGTGGTCCCCCTCTCCCAGACCTACTCCGGGAGCCGCTACTCGGGAGGAGGTGATCGCGTTCGGAGGGATCCGAGACCCTGCTTCCGAGGGGAGGCGGACGAGCTCTCATCTCCAGGACCTTCCGGAGGTTGATGATTTGCAGCAGAGGTGCGCTATGCGGGCGGCCAAGCTGCGTGATGTGGAGAGCACAACAGGTATGTCAGTTAATGTTTCAAATTCTATTCTGCATTTCTCTAAGGATGAGATTATTAATAATGCAAACCAAGTGGGGGTGTCTCTTGGGAATAATAATTTGGAAATTGAAAACTCAGTTAATGATCTTTTAGATTTGGAAGCGGAACGGACCTTGGAGTCTATTAGAAACCTAGCGGCTGTAAAACCTTTGAATGATGCGGAGATTGAGGCCTTGGGTGTTAGGGTGCTTGATAAATTCTGCGCGGATCTTGTTCCTCCGTCTGCGGAGCCTGATGAGGATGAACTCCAGGTAGATGATGCAGCTCATGTTCAACCAGAGCACGGTTATGAGGACCGGGCTACAGGTGATAACATTCCTAAACGTAAGTGGAAGCGGAAGGTGTACCCTGCATCCGCGGTACGCAGGAGTGCTAGAATTCGTAAGGCCAAAAAATTCCATGATGACCTATGAAAGGAATATTCTGGAATAGCAGAGGTCTTAAGGACTTGGCTAAACGTAGGTTTCTAGCGGAGGCATCTTTAGAGCACCGTTTAGATTTCATTGCTCTCTCTGAAACTGGTAGGGATAATTTTGCACCTCAGTTTCTTAACACGTTGTCGGGAGGGGTGGAATTCGATTGACATTGTCTTCCTCCAAGAGGGAGGTCTGGGGGCATCTTGTTGGGTGTGAGATGTGATTCCCTTGAAGTCCGGAGTGTTGTTATGGGTGACTTTGCAGTGAAATTCAGAGTCAGGTCCAAAATAGATGGGTTTAACTGGGTGTTGGTGGCGGTCTACGGGGCTGCACAACCTGAGCTTAAACCTGAATTTTTGGCTGACCTGGTTCGAATTTGTGGGTCCGAACAACTCCCTATCCTGGTTGGGGGGACTTCAACATTATTAGGAGGCGGGATGAAAAGAATAACGATAATTTTGATGGGCGATGGTCCTTTATGTTTAATACCATCATTGAGAGTTTGGATTTGAGAGAAATCGAACTCTCTGGTAGACAATTTACCTGGGCTAACTCTTTACCAAACCCGACATATGAGAAGTTGGATCGGGTTCTTGCAAGTGCCGAATGGGAGCAGAAGTTCCCTCTGGTCACGGTGCAGGCTCTAACGCGAGGAATTTCGGACCACACACCGCTATTTGTTGACTCAGGGGAGCCAAGGCATGTGGGAAACAAGAATACTTTCTCCTTTGAAACGACATGGTTTGAAAGAGAAGGTTTCTTGGATATTGTTGCCAGAGAGTGGGCTAGAGAGTCTAGGGGTAGATCGTCTGTCGAGAGATGGCAGAATAAGATTAGGCATTTGAGGTGCTTTCTTCGAGGTTGGGCTAAACATCTAAGTGGAGTTTATAAGGTTGAGAAAGACAGACTCCTGGAGATTATTCAATACCTAGATGTTAAAGCTGAATCAGCGGTTCTTCAATCTGCGGATATGTGCTGTAAGATTGATGCGGAAAAGAGGTTGAAGGAACTTCTCCGCGAAGAAGAGCTGAAGTGGGCGCTCAGAGCAAAGGTTCGCAAAGTAATCCAAGGGGATGCGAACACTCAATTCTTTCATCTGATTGCGAATGGCAAACACAGAAAGAAAAAAATATTTCAGCTCGAGCAAGATGAAGGCACAATTGTTGGTCACGATAATCTTAAGCTATACATCACCGAATACTACAAGCAGATATTTGGACCGCCGGAGGATAGCGCTGTGTCCCTCGATGAGTCCAGGACTGAGGATGTGCCTCAATTAACTGCTGCTGATAATGACATGCTAGTTGCGCCGTTTACGGAAAAGGAGGTTTTCGATGCCATCTCTCAGATGGAGAACAATAAGGCTCCCGGGCCGGATGGGTTCCCGGCAGAGTTTTACAAAAGATGTTGGCATATCATCAAAGGGGATCTGCTACCCATGTTCCACGACCTTTTTGCTGGACGGCTTCAACTTTTTCATTTGAACTTTGGAACGATAACGTTGCTTCCAAAGAAGACCGACGCTCTCAGGATTGAGCAGTTCCGTCCTATCTGCCTCTTGAATGTCAGTTTCAAAATTTTTACCAAGGTTGGGACTAATAGGCTCACACAGATTGCGCATTCTGTGGTGCAGCAATCCCAAACAGCTTTCATGCCAGACAGAAACATCCTGGAAGGGGTGGTGGTGTTGCATGAAACGCTCCAGGAAATTCACTCTAAGAAACTTGATGGAGTCATCTTTAAAGTAGATTTTGAGAAAGCGTATGACAAAGTTAAATGGCCTTTTCTGCAACAAGCTTTGCGTATGAAAGGTTTCCACGAGGGCTGGAGGAGCCAGATTGAAACTTTTACGCAAAAGGGTAGTGTTGGCATAAAAGTGAATGACGATGTCGGTCATTACTTCCAGACACATAAGGGCCTGCGGCAGGGAGATCCGATGTCCCCTATTCTGTTCAACATAGTAGCCGATATGTTGGCGGTGTTGTTAGGGAGAGCCAAGGAAGTTGGCCAAATAGGGGGCTTGGTGCCACACTTAGTGGATGGGGGTATATCCATCCTGCAATACGCTGATGACACTATCATCTTCATGGAGCATGACTTGGTAAAAGCTAGAAATCTGAAGCTGCTGCTTTGTTTGTTTGAGCAGCTAAGTGGGCTCAAGATTAACTTCCACAAAAGTGAGTTGTTCTGCTTTGGGAGAGCCAAAGAGGAACAAGAGGATTACAAGCAGTTGTTCGGATGTGGTTTGGGTGAGCTGCCTTTTACCTACTTAGGAATTCCTATTCATCACCGCAAGCTCACGAATAATGAATGGAAGTGTATTGAGGATCGTTTCGAGAAGAAGCTAAGTTGTTGGAAGGGCAAGCTCATGTCGTATGGAGGCCGTTTAATTCTTATTAATTCGGTGCTCACGAGCATGCCCATGTTCCTTTTGTCCTTCTTTGAAGTCCCAGTTGGAGTTAGGAAACGACTGGACTTCTATCGATCGAGGTTCTTTTGGCAGGGGGATGAGACTAAGAGAAAATATCGGTTAGCGAAGTGGGATATCATTTGTAGACCGAAAGACCAAGGGGGTATGGGGATTGAGAATCTCGAAGTCAAGAACCGGTGCCTTCTTAGTAAGTGGTTGTGGAAGTTATCCTCAGGAACTGACGCCATGTGGGCTCAAATCCTGCGTAACAAGTATCTCCAAACCAAAACTTTGGCTCAGGTGTCGGTTAGACCAACTGATTCACCCTTTTGGAAAGGGCTTATGAAAGTGAAGCTTTCATTTTTTCAGAGGTCAAAGCATTTAGTTGGTAATGGTGCAAGCACAAGATTCTGGGAGGATACTTGGCTTGGAGAGGCTCCCCTAGCAATCCAGTATCCGTCTCTGTATCGTATAGTTCGAAGGCGCGATGCTTTGGTTGCATCGGTCTTCGCCTCGATACCCCTGGATATCCAGTTTAGAAGATCGTTAGTGGGCAATCGTTGGGAAGAGTGGCTGCATCTAGTTAGGAGACTGATGCAGGTACAACTATCTCAACAACCTGATAAATTACGCTGGAATCTCACTAGGTCGGGGGGATTCACGGTTAAATCAATGTATGTTGATGTTATTAATTCCAGCTCGATTCCTACTTCAAAACATGTGTGGGACATCAGAGTTCCTTTAAAGATCAAGGTGTTTATGTGGTTTCTACATAAACAGGTGATCTTAACAAAGGATAATCTTATTAAGCGTAATTGGACAGGACCTACTAGGTGTAGTTTCTGTGATCAGGGTGAAACCATTAAACATCTTTTCTTTGACTGCCCACTAGCTAGAATTCTTTGGACGACTATTCAAGTCGCTTTCAATATTACCCCACCAAGGTCGGTTAACATGTTGTTTGGGACATGGCTAACTAGGGTAGAGCCCGGGTTAGCAAAACATATTCGCTTGGGGGTTTGCGCTTTTTTGTGGGCGCTTTGGAATTGCAGAAATGACTTCGTCTTTAACAGATCAACAAATATCCATGTTTTGCAGGTTATCTTCCGAGCAACGGCTCTTATCCGTTCCTGGTCGCTACTCACTCCGACGGAGGCCAGGGAGCTTTTGGTTACTGCTGCTATCCGATGGGAGATGGTAGCTCGGGATATATTCAGCCGGTTTGGATGGCGGTCGTGTAACAGGATAGGCAATTAGTTTACCTGTCTATTTTGGAGCCAAACGGCTGTGATGTATAAGTGCTTTGGCTAGCTTGTGTATCTAGCCTTCGGGCTCTGTGTGAGCCTTTTCTTACTTTTCTTGTTGACAACCTTGAGACTTGGAGACTTTGTGGACTATTTTATGCTTAATAAGATGGCCGTATGCATCATGCTGATGCAGAGGCCGGGGAAGCCCCCCTTTTCGAAAAAAAAAAATCAGCAGCAGGCATCTGATTGGGTCCTCGCAAGGCTTGCTCATTACAGTTGATGACAGATCTGAGATGCACCTTGTCAATCCCATCACCGGTGAACAGATTGATCTCCCTTCGGTGATCACCATTGAGCAAGTGAAGCCCGTCTATAGTGACTCTGGTGCTCTTCACAAGTACGAGTTCTCATGGCACTCCGCAGCAAGGGTTTACGGTCCGCCATCGGTCTCGGCTCCGGAAGAGCTGAGGAGCAAGCTTCACCATAAAGCCTTTGTGTTTTCTGACGATACGTGCAATGGATACATTGTGGTGCTCATACACAATCCATTTTGCCAGCTCTCGTTTGCAAGGGCAGGGGGTGACAGTTGGATATGGCTGCCACCACACACCCACTATGACGATTGCATTTACAGGAACGGCCTGCTGTATGCGGTCACTTCATTTGGAGAGATTCATGCTTTCGATCTAAGTAGCCCTGTTCTTACGGTAAGGATGATTACATGGGAGCCCGAGCTTGAGGACCAGTTACTGAATACTTACATTGTACAAGCTCCATGGGGAAATCTTCTTAAAGTGTGGAGATTATATGAGAACTGTGATTTAGAACCGGGGCCTGGGGCATGTGTGTTTTGGAACACTGGAAAACTTATAATATATGAAGTCGGTGCTTCAGGAAAGAAAATTAAGAAAATCAGTTGCTTGCGCGACCATGTGTTGTTTCTTGGGCACAATCAAACACTTTGTCTTACTGCTGAAGACTATCCAGCTCTCAAGGGAAACCATGCCTACTTTACCGATGACAGTGTGCTTTGGACAAAGGGATTCAAGAACAATCCCCGTGATATCGGAATTCTCGACTTGGGTAATAACAGCAGGGAGGAACTTTTGTCTTCCCAGCTTTGGTCCAACTGCCCGGCTCCCGTGTGGATTACACCCAATCTTAGAAAGATAAATTTGGCTTTCAATGAATAGGTTCTATTTTCCTTTATCTATAATCATATGTAATATAATTATTTAGTTTGGTAGGTGATGGTCCTGTGTTGATTTACACCTTTTTGTGTGTGTTTTAGTACTCTATTCGTACACTAGAACAAATTTTTAAGAAGTTTTATGGTAAGTTTATGCCAAAATATGAGAAAAAAGTAGAATTGTCCAAAAGTATCATCATGCATCATATAAAAAGACAAGATTGTACTTATATATTACAAAACATGAGTGCAGTCTTTTTTCACAACTTTTCTGTTTACTCATATTTTTGCACAACTTTTCTAATTACAATATACATGGATCATATTTTTGCACAACTTTTCTATTTACTCATATTTATCATGTACTAGTGCCATGCTTCTTTTTTCTTTGATCTTTTTGAGTTGTATACAGAATATAGAGTATAATTTCTCATGTAGTTCTCTACACAATAAGATGTGTCAAATCAAATGTAAAAGTTGAGGGATTTGGATGAACTTGCGATGTGTACTCTACTGTAACATTCAATCTTGTATGTTGCTGGATTTGGATAATAATAGGGAGTGGCATGCTATTTTCATTCAACTGCACGTTAGAAATATAGGAAACATATAGTCTCTTTGCTGATGTAGAAGATAAGTGCTAACATTTGTGGTAGATAAGCATGAAAGTGTGCATGATTATTCTTTCAAAATGCACCTGTGACTTGTTTAAGTATACTGTACAGTGGTGATCTGCTTTGGCAGCTATATATACAATTACAAACCTGCATCATTTGAGTAGCTCATCCCGGGGGCTGAAAGACATCTGTCAGCATGTGTGTTGGCTTAGCTGCAGCTAGTTGGGCATCGACTAAGCTGAAATAGCTTGTCTTTCGACAATAACAAATTATCTGATCAATATATTGTTTCGAAATAAAACAAGATGTGTCTCCTTCCGTCCATCTTTGAGCAGGGCTCTAATTCAGTCCTTGTTGCCAGCTTATGTGCCCCATCTGACTCGGTATGTTTCAGCATACAGATCCAGCATCTGTGAGCCGCTTACATTTGATTTTATATCCATCTTGGCCTAGCTGAACTGTAGGAGCACTATGTTGTGAATCTGTTTGCTTGTGCATCCCTGAATAGTACGAGTACAAGATACATAGGCTATTTTTCACTTGGCGCAAAATAGGAAAGTTGCATTATGACCTCCTTGGTGCTGTATTTTTTTAATTATAATTTGGCCGCCCGTGTGTCTCAGACATGAACCGATTCCAGTACTACTTTTGTCAAGTTTTAGTCTTGGCTCTGGTATATCTGTTCCTGTCTTTGGCCTTCATTTCTGCTAAATTTCAGTTGACTGATTTTGATTTCTTGCTTAGTCGAAATTTTTGTCCTTCAGATTTCTTTAAGCGTGAATCTCAGAGCATGGTCCGATCTCTTTTCTGGTTTTGTGTCTTGCACATGCCGCCGGCAGGGTATGTACGCCGTGTGCCGCCTTTTATTTTCCCCTTGTTTAGTCTGTTCTGTTTTTGCCATCCGAGTTACGTCGCCGACGGGCAGTGAGGATTTTTTACCCCTGTAGCTCTGCGCGCTGTAGGCTGCAATGATTTCAGCAGTCCTGCATCTATGCTTATGGATTGTACACTGCTAAAATTTGTGTGGAGGGATGCACAGTGGATTGGTAGGCAGTTCCCTTTGTTTGGTTTTTGATTTCAGCACCATGTTCTGTACTTCTTCAGTTCAATTTTCAGATGGTTGTTTTCCAGAGTTTTTCTCCTTCTGTAGTGAGATCTAATATGAAGAATAAGTATGCAAAACCGAATGGGGGTCCAACTTGTGGACCATCTGCTTGGTTACATTTATATTCTGAGATGACATAGTTGATGTGCTTTTTTTTAGTAACCATGTCCTGCTTCTTCAGTTCAGTGCTCGGAGCTAGCTCTATAAGCCTACGATATTTCATGTTTCTCAGTCTTTATGCTTGCATAGTTCTATACGGCTACAATATTGAAACTTCCATTTTTATGTCTTATGAGAGAGAATGCACTAAGCATGAAAGCAGATAAGCCATCAGATCAGTACTGGGACTCTCATTTTTCAGTTTTTGAAATGCTCTCTTTCTGTCATGCCCTAGGGAGATTAGAGCTTGCGGATAGGCACGTCAGAGGTGCCGTGCCTTGAAACAGCGCACCGAGCCAACATCTATAGGGTTACTAAGCTCCCTTGAATTTAAGCTCTTCTGGTGAATCGAGGTGTGTGAAGAGTGCATGGGCCCTAGGTGATAGTGGGTGGGACATGTTGTGTGGACAGCTTGATTTTATGTATGTCTATTTTTCTTGTATACGTGGGCAGCTGGGTTTTCATGCTCCTATGATTGTTCGGTGAAGAAAAAAAAAGTCTATTACCACACCCAACCAGTTAAAAACCCTCACTAATCATTTTAAAATTTCGTGAATCTTTTTTAAAAACATGAGCACTTTTTAATAGATACATGAATATTTTTAAAACTTTATGCATTTATAAACGTGTGAACACGTTTGAAGTAATACATGAACATGGTTTGTAATTATATTAACATTTTTCAAAGGGTGTGTCTAGAACTCAGTCGACTGAGACTTAACGAAGTCTTAGTCGAGTGACGTCAGCGTTGTTTTTTTTTTTTGCTACAAGCGGCATGACTGGATGCTATAAACGGCGGCGAAAATTGTTGTGACGGTATTGCAAGCAACACGAATAAATGCTACAACCGTTCTAACTGAAATGCTACAACCATCAATGAAAGATGTTGCAACCGATGAGATGACATGCTACAACCAATGAGGGACGACATGGTACAACCAGCAAGACGGATGTTGCAGCCGGTAGAAAAAAATATTGCAAACGATGGCATAAAATGTTGTATGGTCGACTGAGACTTGGTTAAATCTCAATCGACCGATTTTTAGCTCTGCCTCCCCCGGCGTCGGCGCCAGCCCACCCCGTCTTCGGTGGCCTTAGGGCCATGGGAGCAGATCTCAGCCCTTGTCGGTTGGACGACTCTGTTTTTAGATATGTTTTCGAGTTTTGTTATGGTTTGTGTCCTACACGGGAAGGTGAGACGACGGCGGCTCCCTGAAGATGGAATAAACGTCTCCCCGTCTAGTCCCTGTTCCGTTGATGCATCTACGATTGTCGGTGGGCGTGTGGATGTGTGTCTTCAACGAATCTGTCTTTGATGGATTTGCTCGGATCTGTTCATCATTCGTCTATATTCTTGTGTCTTTAGGTTGGATCCTTCTGATCTACACTCTTCATCCACGATGGTGGCCGTTCTGGTGCATTGGTTCTATGGGGCCTGAGCACGACGACTTCCCGACTGTCTACTACAACAAGATTTGCCCGGCTCCGGCGAGGGAGGGGCGATGACAGCAGCACGCATTCGGCTCGCTTCAGTGCTTGTAATCGTCGCTAGGTGGTCTATGAATCTGGATGTAATTTTTTATTAGTTTTAGTGTTCGTTGTACTACCATTATTGAAAATGAATAGACTGGAAGTTTTCTCGCAAAAAAAGAAAAGGAAAAAAAAAAGAAAACCAGTTAGGCGCCTCAGCACATGTTGGTTTGCAAAACTGCTACCTTTCTGAGGAAGGCGAGAAGCTCTTAATTGGTTGGCTGTCCTTGCAGCAATTTCAAGTTCAGAGTTTCATACACATCCACACATTTAAACTAGTTAGGCGTCTCGGCAAGATAGAGATCTTGATGGTGGACATAAACTTGGCAGGGTCGTGCACAAGCTAGAACTCCAGGTGGTGCATATTTTGTAGAAATGCTATCCCATTGGGCGTGTACTGTCTTTTGATTTCCTCCCTTTTCTCCTGTTTGATCTCATATACTCCCTCCGTTTCAAAATAGATGACTCAACTTTATACTAAAGTTAGTACAAAGTTGAGTCATCTATTTTGAAACGGAGGGAGTATAATGGTAATGCAGGTAAGCAACTAGGTGGGGATGATGGCCTGATGACATCATCTCTTTTATTGCCAACTGTGTATTCCTTTTTCACCCCACGTGGAACATTTGATTCCTCGGTGATAGATTCATAAGATGATTTGCTATTTGTTGATCTTATAAATTACGATGAGCGATTCATGTGAAAATATACAGAAAAGGAATGAAAAGTGGTCTGCCAAAAGGAATGAAAAGCCCTGCAGGCTCTGAAGATCCCATCCAAAATCGAAAGAATTGTTTGTCGCCTCTTTCTGAATTCAACACCAACTGTACAAATTACAAATCAGAGAAAGATGGTACCTCTTGTGTATGTCAAGTGTGCAGCACAGCAGAGAATTCTTGGGGCCGTACTTTGATCAATTGTACAGGCTGTCAGTTTAAACATGAGTTTAGGCCTTACTGGATGAAAATCAGATTGAGGTTCTAGCTAATCTGAATACGTCAAATGCAAAATAATGGGTTTTCAGATTATAAATGAACCTTTTAACTCACTAGTAAATATGCACGTGCAACGCACGTCTATTTGGACTAATAAGTGTGCACGTGCAACACGCGTCTATTTGGATTAACACATTATACTATACTTAATACAAGACAATTTATTCATAAATTTGAAATTTCCCTATAAAGTACACAATCTCTTATTCCCAACTCATACAAATAATTTGAAATTTCGTTTCTCCTTAATCAACATGTCTCCTGTATTAAAAGACCACCCACTTTTCCCAATGTCTAAAACTCAAAATTATTTAGAAGATTCATCATGATTCTCCATATGCACACATTTATGCAAGTATAATCACACATGAAAAAGTCACTTAGGACAAGCTAAGGAACCGTTTCAGTGCTAACAAACTCCAGTCAAGAATTATTATTACAATTGAGTGTCAACCACACAATAGCGGGAAGAGACCTCTATGATTTGTTGAAAAGAGGAAGCCATTGTCACATAGAGAAGTGTAGAGATGTCTTGACTGCATAGAATCAGCTGTGAAACAAGACAAAAAAAATGCTAGTTGGACCATCCGATTCTACTATTACACCACAAGTGTTGTAATGTCTGGAAGCAAGAAAAGTGGCTTACTTTATTATGAAAATAGAACATGTAAACCAAATAAAAATTACATTGATAAATTGCGTAATTATACTTGTTAATCACGGGACAAAAGCATTAATATGACAACTTGGAACAGTTACTTGAGTACTACACATTTTTTTAAGGGCTCAACATTCTAAAATTTTGACAATATAACAAATATCCTCTCAGTTTGTAGTAATAATGATACGTAGGCTACCACTTGTAAGAATAACAGTGGCAAAAAAGGGCCAACAAATGCCGGTTTAGAAAGAAAAAACTGCAGATATGCTTCCAATTTTAGCAAGTCTAGTGGATAAAACATACCTTACCTCCCAAGTCGGGAAAACAGTCAAATGAAAAAATGTACTTCTTATAAGTAGTAGAGATGAAGTCATAAGGATCATGGTTCAAGATATTCGGAGAAACATGGTTGGTCTCTCTGTATGATGCGAAGTCGTTGCAGTCAGTAGAAAAATGTACTTCTTATAAGTAGTAGAGATGAAGTCATAAGGATCATGGTTCAAGATATTCGGAGAAACATGGTTGGTCTCTCTGTATGATGCGAAGTCGTTGCAGTCAGTAGAAGAGTGACCTGCCCTCCAGGCAGAGGACGAAGGCGGCGACGGCATGTGTGCGTGTTCGGAGGAAGTCGCAGCTCCTCTTCGCATGTCTCCCATTGTGGCTCGCGTGGGTGGTGGGCTGGTGACGACAGGCGACTCGCGATCGCGATTCCCTCATAGGAGACGATAGGATGCACTCGCGATTAGTTTCCTAATAATTAGATGCGTTCGTGATGAGTTATCTAATAGGATGCGTCCGTGATTAGTTTCCTAATAATTAGATGTGTTCATGATTAACTTCCTAATAGGATGCGCTCGTGATTATTTTCCTAATAATAGGATGCACCCGTGATTAGTTTCCTAATAATAGGATGCGTTTGTGATTAGTTCCCTAATAATTAGATGCGTCCGTGATTAGTTTCTTAATAGGATGTGTCCTTGATTATAGTTTCCTAATTGACCAGGCGTGGACTTCATATTTTCCTCCACGGTGGAGTACGGTCAGTCAATGTAAATTGCTAAGTGCACACAGAGAAAAGATTAGGTTAAGGCTAGCCGTTAGATTGAGTTTAGTGGGATAATCATGCGGTGGTAATGTATCCGTGTATGTTTTGTGGGGTGCACTTAAAGAAAATTATGTTTGCTCTTTTATAAGTAGTATAGATATAGATTTGTTCTACGGTATATTTTCATTAATTAAAGTATGTTACAAAGGTTGGAGGAGAAAACGGAGAAACAAATAAAAAGATGCCAAAAAGGCAAGGGTCACTCTATACCAGTTTTGGAAAACATTGGGACTTTCTATTTCTGTGCCCCTGGTTTCTTAGTTGTCCTCAATTTTGCCCCGCCACTTTAACGCTCCTTGCTTTTCCCCTCGCCCCTTGGCCACGGCCTTTCAAATGCCCAGATGAAGCATTCCGTTGGGTCAAAGCCCATCATTGACCGTTACTGGGATGATGTTCTGACAAGTGGGACCTCAAGAGTGCGCCAACGACGTCGCATCCTAGCCCATGGGCTGAGCTAGTGCGGCACATGTGCGTATGTGTTTAAGAGCCTTGGCCTGTTCAACATGCGTGAATAGTGTCAAATACCATTTTCCATTTCTAATCAAACTTACAAATTCATAGAACATCCATTTCAAATCCAGTTGAGTTGATTCAAGTTCCTAAATTCATCATATCTGCAGGCCTATATAATAGCTAATTTTCATAATTATACAAGAAGCTTTTCTATGTATTTTTTATTTAAATTTTTATTTAATATATATAGGACTTCATTAGAAATTCCTAATCAATTCCCTGTTGGTCCAACTCCAGTATGATTTTTTTATAAATCCTTATTTGACCTCATTAATTTGCATAACTATTTTCAGAGGATTGTACGTGAAAAATAACACTGAAAATATAGCTTCCAAAAGAGACAGTTTCCCAATTTTTGTTACAATAAAAAATCATTTCTCGACTGCCAAAAGGAGGGCTCTTTGTGTGAAGTGAGTGGAACAAATATGGTAATAAAATACATCACAGTTGCAATTTAAATTTGAATTACTTTATGTAAATCTCTAGAAATAGTGAACGATTTGGCATAAGTTCAAATTTGGCCATCTACTGGGCTGCCAGGTGTGTTACACCGTTTTCCTTTTCAGTTGCACGTGCTTCACCGCAGGGAAGCACACTTGGCTTCGCGGAAAGGCGGAAAGCACACATATGCTCTACCCGTGTGTCCGCGCTTAGCGTGGATCGCACATGTGTTGTGTCGCGGGAGCACATTAGGAAGCAACATGTAGTGTGCTCTCGCGCGACTTATGCGTGGCAGTTACAAGGGGTACCCCCTAACTAGTTCTCAATTGTTGACTGTCAAGGTTAAGACCCAAGGTATTAGCGAATCAACCTATGGTTGAGTTGGTTAGGTGGACAGTGGTATCCCCAATCCACCAGGATTCAAATCCTGGTGCTCGCATTATTCCTGGATTTATTTCAGGATTTCCGGCGATGCGCTTTCAGTGGGAGGAGACGTTCCCGTCGACGACGAGGCGCCTACGGTGACTTCGTAAATCTCAAGATGATATGCCGGCTCAGTCTCTCGGAGGTGCTCATAGGGGTAGGGTGTGCGTGTGTGCGTTCATAGGGATGAGTGTATGCGCGTGTATATGAGCGCTTGTGTCTGTACTGATGCTCAAAAAAAAAAGACCCAAGGTATTAAATTAAAACTTAAATAGTGCCGTTTGAAAATGAAACTGGGATGATGCGTTGTTATTGTGGGCCAGATAGTTAGATGTTGGTGCAAATATAGTTGTTAACGGTTAAAGTTAAATCTGAAAGTGCTAAAACTGCAACTGGAATAGTAGCCGTCTGAAAATGGACGTATGATACGTTGGTGCAAATATTCATATTCCAACTGTTAACTGCTGAAGTTAAAACTGAATGTACGATATGTTGGTGGAAACATTCATGTTCAAATCGTTAACAGTTAAAGTTAAAACTGAAACTGGAGTAGTAGCCGTTTGAAATTGGAACTTGTATGATGTGTTGAAAGTGGCGCGGGAACCAAAAATGTTCCGTCGCCGGGACTTGAACCCGGGTCTCTCGGGTGAGAGCCGAGTATCCTAACCACCTAGACTACGACGGATGGTGATGAAGTTCTGAAAATATTGCTAGTGGTTCTAGGAACAACATTCGCTAATAAGCTTCGGATATGGCTACGTAATGTTTCTTTCAGACATACAATCCAGGCACACAGAATAATACTACAATCTACAATAGTACGTATAGTAATTATCCTTATGGTTTCCTTCCACTCGAGCTACTTCTTCATATGATTGAGTGTTTGCTGGGCTCCAGCAGGAGATCGAACGAGGTGAGGGAGTAAGGGCTCACTGACACGCCCATCTGCTGCTTGGCGTCGGCCACCGGGCTCGACACCGGCGCCACCTGCAGCATTCCAGCAACACGGTTGCAGGGTCAGCAAACACCAGAGCTAAACAGCTACAGCGAGCAATTTACCACCATGAGGTGCTGACCTTTTCTGGCTGTCCGAACGAGTTCTCGTCGAGCGGCGCCGCGGATGTCAGCACCGTCTTCTTCGAGCCGGAGCTCTTGATGCCGCTCTCCAGTCCCGTGACCGTTATGTTGAGATCCACGGCTTTGCTGCCGAAGTTTACGACCTGCGAAAGGGTTGTTGTGTGTGGTCATTTTTGTCTTGTAATAAGGTTGGTCAGCAGAGTTTTCTGACTGAAATTTGGAAGAACAAAATGGGAGCACCTTTATTTTCAGGTAAGTGCTCTTGTCTTTAGGACTCTGCCAGGTGATGGCAGATGCAACCATCTGGTCATAGTTGGAGACCTGCATGGTTGTGGGGTGAAAGGTTGCGCCGCTCGAGTCCTTGAAGAAGTGCAGCATCCAGTAGTTTGGGCATCCGTAGTGCTGCCATGAGTTGAACACAATGGCATCTGGGCTCCACCTGTGGAGGGAGCACATAATATCTTCTGTGTTGATTATCCAAATACACGGCATGATCGAGGCTGGCAAACCATACCGAATCTGAAACAATGCTCTCAAGATGTTGAATCTTTACCTGCGATCGTTGTCGTTTACAAACAGCGGTGCGCAGCTTGCCATCTCGACCACATCACTGCAGTAGAACAATTAAGGGGCAAAATATCAAAGTTTGCGGTGCAAGTGTGCAGCCCACCAGCAATTCAAATGGCAGAGTGCCCAGACTTGTTGGGACAGTTAGGCATTATACTCTAGCATTTGATGTCAAAACCCCGATTTGTACATGGTCTTAATTATTGGTATCATGAACCAGATTTAGTACCCAGGGGCAAAAAAAACAGTACAATGAAAAACCAGTAAGAGCACACATAATAACCTGTTCTTCTCTAATCCAACGAGAAATGCAGCTTCTGCGAGTGCTGCTACCAGTGTTCCTTTGCCAGCGTCGTTTCCAGTCACGGCGTACTCACTAACAATTGCCTACAGTTTGACGGTGATTCCACAAGTCATTTCTAGGTCAGAGACTTGGCACAGAACATCACAGATGTAGCATGTCGGGATAGCATTTGGAATTTCGAAACATACTACCTTTGGTCCGCTGCGTGGTGTGTTGTCAAACATACTAGTTCTCGAAAACATATTAGCAGAAGATGCATAGACCTGCAGCAGAAATGAAGTTTTTATCAATTATTAAGGTTAATTTATGATAGCAAGCCACGAAACATAATAGAGGAACCTTACATGAACATCATATAGATCGGCAGGGTTGGATGCTGAAGTAGTTGACTTATCACAGCTTGATATAATGTTGATGTCTGGGTAGGCAGCTTTAATCGCAGAATAGAACTTTTGGTAATTGCCTATTAATCCAAGTAAACAGGTAGTATGAGCTTTCCTGCTTTATCAATAACATTAAAAAAAAGAGTGCAATATCTTTGTGCACCCTTACACTAAGCAGAGAAGCAAGGTTGCAGATACAGGAGTTATCCATAGCAGAAAAATAAATAGAAGGCAATCTATGAACTATGATCCTAAGTCACATGATTGAAATTCTATGCAATCATGACATACATAGAAATCTCTTGATCATGTACAGATTTGTGAACCTAGGAATGAAGGATATAAAACTGAAATACAAGCAGAGGACGGGGCACTCCCCTTTTGGGGAAAAAAACTGAAACTACAAACCTCTGTAGTAGAGCATCCAGCATTCTTGATTCCCTATTGAAACATAATCAAGCTTAAAGGGCTGTGGATGTCCCATTGCCGCACGAACTGAACCCCATGTAGTGTTGGCGCCTCCCCTTGCAAACTCGATGCCATCAACAACATCCTGAAATACTACAAGCATGAAAAAATGCAGGGAGGGCCAAGAAGGTGGTAATGATACTGGTATAAGAAATTTATTCATTCAATTAATTCAGAAAAAGTGTTGAATTAAGACCATATAAAAACGCCTCGGAATGTTTACCAACTAATTTTTTTTCTTGGCGTCAACATGAGGATGGTATTCATAATTAAGAACATTACATGTCGTAATAAATTTTGTGGTAGCAACTGAACCATGGTGCTTGTGGGAAATATAATCGCAATATAATTCATGTAGCTTGCAAACACAGCTGCTAAATTAGGTTAATATATTCTTAAAATCGATGACCTATTATGCAAACCAGTTGTCCTCTCTATTTTTTATGTCTTATACTGTTGTACCCATAGTTCCTCGTAGAACAAGTTCACGTTGCCTATTGTTTGTGAGGTTGGACATCATATATTGTTTTCAAATAAAAGAGGAGAGCACATATGCCGTCAAACTAAATCAGAGATTTCAGTTTGGGCATTACGTTATCCAATCAGCTTTTCTTTCCTTTATCAACTGACAATATAGTATTGAAGAACATACCTTCACCAGAGATGCAATTATTGCAGTAGGAACTTCTTCATTAATGCTTGCTCCTGCAGTACTCACAAGCATTTCATAAGACAGATCAAGTGTTTGCTAGAAGTCGTACATGTATACAGACTGAACATACCATCATTCACCACCCAAACAGGGGAAGCACCAAGGTCTTCAGCTAACTGCAGTAAATAAATATCAATATCAACTTATGAAATGTACTCACTGGAGAAATTTTAGTGTTTTAGAGTCAAAGACTGTGTCTGTGTTCCATTTACCTGAAGGAACTCAAAGAATCCAAGCCCATCGTCAGTCCAGTATCCCCAGGCATCATTGACATGGCCAGGTCTTTCCTCCCATGGACCCACAGTTTCGCCCCAATGAAACGCGTTTCTTAGATAGTTTCCCATGGCGTAGTTACCGCCTAAAATACGTTTGATTTATCCCATCAAAATCATGTAATGATATAACTTGACCTTGGATGTAACAACTGCAAATATGACAGACCTGGAAACTTGAGAAACTGGGGCTTTAAATTGGCCAACATAGAAGCAAGATCCTTCCGAAAACCATGTCCCTATGAAGAAAACATGTAATGAATAAAAGTTCAAACATGGTACAGGTAAAAATATACATAGTGTTCATTCTCATTGCTTTCTTCAACAGAAAGAAAATTAGAAGAAAAAGAAAAAGGAAATCTAATCAAAAGGAAGAGAAACAAACACAAAGAAGGCTTACCATGTAAGTGTCTGATGGCATAACCGACACTTGATCGAGCCAGACCACCCCAGTTTTAGTGGTTGTAATTTGAAGCCTTGAATTAGTGTTGTTTTGGCTGGAATACAAACGAAACTGTATCTTTGTCCATTTGGCGAATTGTTTCTTGCCACCCCTGAAAGCACCAGGGGAGTGCATGTCAGAAATACGCAAAGAGAAATGCAGCATCTCTGATAAATTGACGATGGCATAACATTACGTGATGGTGCGAGAAGCGAGTTTGTGCAGACCGTCAGAGCTTGCCAAAGAAATGGTCAAGGAAACTGCATCTGAAGACCTAATGTGCAGGCTCACCTTATAACCCTTCCTTCTTTCAATGTTCTGGAAAGACAAAATCAATATGAGGCAAACTTGTAATGAGTTCCATTTCATTTAAAAGGATAATAATGCATTTCAAACCAAATTGAAATTGCCTCATACGATCCGCAATATTGTACACCGAAATATGTTGTATTTCTTTCGAAAACAATTCAACATTTTTTATATGCAGACATATGAAGAAAAGAAATACCATACCATGCCCCAGTAACCAGGATTGTAGACCCCAACCCCTCCGGATGGGCAGACATTAGTTCCTTTAGAACCACAAAGAACTTCCATTCGGAGTGCGACCGGGTTACGTTCGAAACAAGATGTCCGATCGGTTCCCACGATGATGCTTGATTCATTTCCAATTATGAACCATGGGTCGATGTTTGATGGTGTATTAGGCCCACCGGCCTCAAAACCTGGAAGTAATTTTGTCAGGGTATACACAACACTGAGCAAGGAAAAATGTAAGTGCAGAATGGACCCTTTGACTCATTAACACATATCCTGACAATTAAGGTTTCCTTACCTCTGTTGCTCACAAGCTCTGCCCACAACCCACCAGCACCAGCATGGTTGATCTCCTACAGATAAAACCAAAAAATGATTTGAATTACTTATTGTTGTCGAGTTTATCCTCTTTGCAGCAAAATAAAAACCATTTTTCCAAGATCCAACTTTTTTGACCCGAGGCAAACTGCGTCAGAGCTGCACTCTGTAATCCTATGAGATTCAGTTAACCAATATATCTGCATATATAGTTTAAACTGTAAGCAAATAAAATGGCCTTACTGAACGAGAGAAATGCTTATGCAAAGTTTTACCAGCTGGCTAGTACAAACTTGAACAAAGAGCGCAAAGTTTTCAGCAATGGCAGTTTGACAAGCAATTTACCAAGAGACTCTTATTCTCACCTCAAAAAAGATGCCGAACATCTTGTCAGGCATCTTCCTCGCAGTCTGCGGCGAGGCGTCCACGCTCAGCTGCCCGGCCTGTCCCGCCACGAGCCTAACAGAGGATGATGCCCAGCACAAGGCACACACCACTACCAGCACACAACGGAGCCAATGACCGGCATACACCCTCGGCACGGCCATTGTGCTCATCTAAACTGAACCCGTAGCTCAAATCAAAGAATAGAGTACTGAATCCACAGCCTACCCATATATATAGCACAGGCTATCGCTCATGCAACCAGTGGCTAGAAGCGTACTGCGTCAAGCAACCAGCAATTTGAGTAAAAAAGGCAGTCCCACGAGTGGAAGCAAAGCTAGCCGAGAAGGCATCCAATTGACGAGGGACGAAGATGGGCACGGATGGGGACGTACGTCAGTATTCTGTTTGAAGCTTTACTCCTCCGTTTTTGCACATCACATCGCGGGGAAGCAAGAAGCAACCGAGTACGTGCGTGCTCTCATTGCCGTTGATGAATCAGTGGCAGCTACTCTTGCTGTTGACGATTATCCGCAAGTGCTCACACTGGAGGCGAGGTCTGCAGAAATAGAAATGGTGGCCGAAAATAAACAGAGACAGCGGCTCGGTGCGTTCTTGAGTACAGTTGAAGCCAAAGCAAAGAATATGTGTGTGTTCATCTTGGGGTCGACTCTTCTCCTAAATGGGGAATCCAACAGCTCGATGCAGAAAAGATCTGCCCGGGTGCGGGGCTCTCTAGGGTTGCGGCGACTCACCGGCGTCGGGGCCGCGGGAGGACGTGGGGGGCCGGCGAAGAGGTATGCGGGAGGGGCGGCCGGCTCTTCGAAGGGGCATGCGGCGCGGGCGGCGAAGGCGGGGGGCGTCGCCGCATCGCCGTCGGCGGGGAGGCGAGCGTCGGGGGATTTCATTCCTTAATATTCTTTTCGCGGGAAAGCTATGGATTTCTCAGAATAATGCTTCAAACTCACTCCAGTGTGGGAAAAAAAAGTCTAGGTAGGAGAATATTAATTGTTGCTATCTTCGTTCTGGTGAAACATCGAAAGTATTTTCATCAAGTTGAAGCTTTTAAAATCACATTCAGAGGTTTCTAAATATTGGTCTTTTATATTTCATTAAAATAAATCATCACTAAGAAATTGATCCAGACATCCGAGTTAGTCCAGAGCGCGTAGAGATACTATCTTAATTGGACGACTATCACTACATGACGAAGAATTAAGTTGACTGAGGCATAGTCACTCCTTTTAAATTTTATTAGTACACCATTTGCATATTTTCTGATCACAAATTTTTGTCATGTAAAAGATGTAAAATGTTTTTGAAAGTTGTTTCCTCAACCCTTCTTTTCTATAAATTGCTAAAATAAGATCGGTCGAGCGACTATCAGTCGCGAACAAATTGCACAGTCCTATCTTACGAGAATAATTAATAAAGTGGTCGTATGCATCGCACAGATGCAGAGGCCGGAGGTCATCCTCGACGGAGGAGCTAGCTAGCTAGCTCCTAGATTGATTCGGGATTTGGCCGCTCCGTGCGCTCCGTATTTGGCTGTTTCGTGCGTTGTTCGTCGGCTTCGTAGGAGCGAGCTAGTTGATCGTGGACATAGGCGAGAGGAAAGAGAAGACGCGAGAAAAAATATAAACGAATATTCACTTTTACAGTTTAAGTTTGAGGGGTTTGTTTGGCCGCAGCTCAAACCGACCCTTAAAACGCGTTTTCCACGAACCGTTTTCAGTTCCACGGTTTAAGGGGTCTGCTAGAGATGCTCTAAGGCCATCTCCAACGCCACCCTCAAACCTTCGTAACCGTCCGGACCGCGCTGTCTGGACTGCATAAATCATCTAACGTGGTTCTATATCGGTTCGCGGTCCGAACGCGTTTTCTCCCGCAAACCAGAGACAAACGTGAGGGAGGTTTGCGGGAGTCTGGGCCGATCCCAAGCCCGCTTTTGATCGCCCTGGCCCACCAGAAGCCCCTCCTCCCTCCCGCGCGTTTTCGGTCAGCGTCGCTCCAGAGCGTCAGCACCCACATTCATGCCCGGCCAGAGAGGACGTTACCGCTCACCGGCGACGGCATGAAACGGTGTGTCGACCGAGAGAGTGCCGCCTGCGCCGCTTCTCGATGCAGGCGACTGCCGCGTGTTCAAACGACATAGTGGCCGCCCATCCGTCCGTCTGCCGCCCGCATTGACGGCACGCGGTTGCCGAGGCATCTCCTCAGGCTCCACCCGTCTGTCCCTCTGTCGCCCACCAGTGCTATGTAAACCGCTGCCCCGGTGCCCCGGCCATAGCCATAGTCATCCCTCTCCACACCACTTCCCGTCATGGATCCCTCCGCCGCCAAGGCTCTCTGGGACGGGCTGACGTCAGAGCAAAAGAAGGAGATGGGCGCCATTGCTGCCAACTAGCAGACCGACAGGCAGCCGGAGGACACCTGCGATGACGGCGTGCAAATGAAGGACGCCTCCTCCGACGAGCTAGCACCACCGTCCTCTTCCTCCGCTCCACCCTCGCTGGTGCATTGCACCATGCCAACGGCGAGACATGTGCCCCTTGTATGGACATGGCGCGAGAGAAGCGGGAGGCGCTGGCCGACGCCCACTACAACCACAACCTCCTCCAAGAGCATCTGCAGGCGGAGGAGCAGGTCGCCGCCAGCAGGGCGGTCGTGCCGGACGCGGACCTGACGGAGCAGGAGGCATTGCTCGAGTCCTACCGCTCCGCCTACGAGATCTACCTCACCCGCTGGCGGTACCGGCAGCGGCTGGCGACCGCCGGCAAGGAGTGCGACGACGACGCGGGCGAGGCGGTGTTCGGCGAGACCGGCGAGGAGGCGTACAACTTCACTTCTCGGGCCTCCACGAAGAAGTCGACACATCCTCGGGCACCGCGGCAGCGAGGAAGAGTACTGCATGATAGGTCTCCGTCGCTCTAGTCCCATGAAGGCCACTGATGAAGTCATGTACCTAGGGTAGGGTCACAGACCTGTCTTAGGTACCCTTCCCAAGGACACCCTCAGAAGAAGCTGCCTTCCAGTCGACCAAGAGAGACCTCACTCGACTGACTCGAAGGACTCGACCATGAAGATTCACTTGACCACTAGGAGATCAAGAGCCACCCTGCATCCAAACGGTCCGTAATTAAGTAGTCTTTATGGCATTTAGGACACTTTATGTAAGACGTTACCAGTAACGCCTAGCCTCAATGTACTTTAAACCCTGCATTACTGAGGACCGGAGGGGTCTGGCAGACACTATATAAGCCACCCCCTCCTCAGTGTAAAGGGTTCGCACCCCTGTAATCTCTACACACATAATTCAGTCGACCGCCTCCGGGCTCCGAGACGTAGGGCTGTTACTTCCTCCGAGAAGGGCCTGAACTCGTACATCCTTTGTCTTCACAACTGCTCCATAGCTAGGATCTCGCCTCTCCATACCTACCCCCCATTCTACTGTCAGACTTAGAACCACGACAGCCACCACTCCTCCCCTCCCATCGACGCCAAGCTTGGTGGGCTGAGCATCTTCGGCCAATTAGTCGCTTGGCGGCGATGTGGAGGCGGACAACTTCACTTCCCGGGCCTCCGAAGGCGGAGGTTACGCGCCGAAGCCGGAGAGCGCCGAGGCGGAGCTCGAGACGGTGAAGCTTCAGTTCTCTTGGTTCATGGCCGGACACAGGGAACTGGCGCCGGCGACCATTTAGACCTAGCCGGACGAGCTCCACTTAGTTGATATAAATGTAATGAAATCCGTCTTGTTTAAATGAAATATGTCATGTTTATATGAAATTTGACCGTGTTTATATGAAATCCGGGCGTGTTTATATGAAATCCGGTCATGTTTGATCGAATTCCGTCCGGTTAGTTTGAGTTGTTGTGAAAATGTATGCGCCTAGCATTGGATGGCGGCCTCCCGCATCCGTGTCTGTGGATGGATGCGGGAGAAAATTTGCGGGTTGCCGTTGGAGATGCCCTAAGGGGAACAAGGACCTACTAGAACTTTGGCGGTTGATGAGGCCGCCAGAGAGGAGAGAGGAGGACGATGAAAGGACATGCGGTGCCCCCATGTGTGGTTTTGGTAATTGATGGCATTCTCTATGGACTAATGGTTGCATCGAGTTATATTTGAAGGATGTTTCCATAGGCATTTCTTGAAGTCCATGTGTTGGTTTCAAGGAGTTTATGGGTTGACCAAGGTGCTATTAAGGAATTATCCAAAGATTGGTCATGTGAGTGTTGAGCTTATTGCAAGCATGTCTTGAAGAATAAGATTGTGTGATCATTCATGTCCACCTTCAAGACATCATCCAAATGAAGAGAGTTGGAAAGATTCAACACACAAAGCGCACAAGATGTACCGAGGGATCAAGTGATCTCATGGTATGGTAAGCATTGTCCATTACGCTTTGTGTGCTAACCCATGGTCTTTGTGAGAGTTCTTTGTGGGGTTAGGTTGCGGTGTGCAAGTTCAAGTAGGATCATCACGAAGAGATCATATGCTTGAAGCTTGCCATCCATTGTGGCGACAATGGACTTGTGAAGATGTGCTGAAGAGTGGCTCACCCATAGTGGAGTATGGGGGAGCAATCTCTAGTCTTCATCGAGCCAAAGCAATCAAGAAAGGTGGTCCATCTTGAGGAGGAGAAGATCGTCATCATCTAGCTCAAGTGGATCATGTGCAAGGCAAAGGTTTGCCCTTGATAGGTTTTCTATTTTACCGGTCTCACGGTAGTTGTGGGAGACCGGGTTATAGGTTTGATTGCCGTACTATCAAGGGGGGCTCTCGATGAGTTGCTTGATCGTATCGTTCGTAGAGAGCTCAAACCATTGCATCCTTGCATCATCTTTTTGGTTCTTGTTTGGTTCTTCTCCTTGTGAGATTTGGAGCTTATGGTCATTTTTATGACAAGCTCGAGTTCATCGAAAACGGAGTTCACTTGCATCTTCTATGATGTTTTCGATGTTGGAGGGTATGCCGGTTCTTCTATGTTGGAGGTTTCACTCCTTTGTTTGCTAAGCATACCTCCCCTGCCTCTTCTTACTATGTCGCTGTTTTGATGCTACTCGTCTTGCTCTATCCAACAAGCTTGAGTTTTCTCAATTCGGAGCTCATATGAAGAAGTACTGGCAGTTCTGGTTTTCCTTGGAGCTGCCGTTTTCCCCTTAGTTTGCTTGGCTCTGCCCCAGCGGTAGTACCGCGACCCACAGCGGTAGTACCGCCGAAGCTCCCCAGCGGTAGTACCGCTCTCAGAGCGGTAGTACCGCTCCAAGTGGTAGTACCGCTCTCCGAACGGTAGTACCGCTTGGGACCTTCGGACGTAGTACCGCAGTGCTTCCGGGCTACTGCCGCCTCGATTCGAGTTCGATGTTTTTCGTGTCGGGTTTTGCGGTACTAGGAGCGGTAGTAGTGGCGGTAGTACCGCTCTTACTCCCGCGGTAGTACCGCTCTGGGCCCAGGGCCCTGTCTTCCTCGCCAGCGTGGTAGTACCGCTGGGTGGGAGCGGTAGTACCGCTCTCAGCGGTAGTACCGCCCTGCCCTAGCGGTAGTACCGCTCTGTGCGGGGATGTACAGTGGGGTAACGGTTGGATTTCCCCCCTCCTATAAAAGGGGGTCTTCTTCCCCATTGAACTTTATCCCTTCAAGCTCGTGTTCTTCCCCCATTGTTGACCTTCTCCGAGCTTGCTATCTCTCAATCCCTCCATGGATTCTTGCTAGTTTTGGGGGGAAAAGAGAGAGGAGATCTAGATCCACATTTCCACCAATCAGTTTCTCCTCTAAGTGAGGGGAACCCCTTGGATCTAGATCTTGGAGTTCTTCGTGTTCTTCTTTCGTTCTTCCTCTCATTTTCTTCCCTAGCATTAGTTGCTTCGGTGGGATTTGGGAGAGAAGGACTTGGGCACTCCGTGTGCCTTTGCCATTGCATTTGGTGCATCGGTTTGAGTTCTCCACGTGATACGTGGAAGTTACAAGTTGAGAAGCTTATTACTCTTGGGTGCTTGGTGCCCTTGAGCTTGTTCATCTTGGGTGCTTGGGCGCCCCTAGTTAGTTGGTGGTGTTCGGAGCTCAATCATTGTGGTGTAAAGCTTCGGGCACGCGTCGGGGTCTCCAATTAGGTTGTGGAGATCGCCCCGAGCATTTTGACGGGTACCGGTGACCGCCCCCAAGGGTTGCCAAAGTGTACGGGTTCGGTGACCGCCCCCAAGGGTCGCCATTTGTACGGGTTCGGTGACCGCCCTCAAGGGTCCCTTAGTGGAATCACGGCATCTTGCATTGTGCTAGGGCGTGAGGAGATTACGGTGGCCCTAGTGGCTTCTTGGGGAGCATTGTGCCTCCACACCGCTCCAAACGGAGATTAGCATCCGCAAGGGTGTGAACTTCGGGATACATCGTCGTCTCCGCGTGCCTCGGTTATCTCTTACCCGAGCCCTTTACTTATGCACTTTACTTTGTGATAGCCAAATTGTTTTTTGTCATATATCTTGCTATCACATAGTTGCTTAAACTGCTTAGCATAAGTTGTTGGTGCACATAGGTGAGCCTAGTTGTTTTAGGTTTTGTGCTTGACAAATTAACCGCTAGGTTTATTCCGCATTTGTTCAAGCCTAAACCATAATTATTTTAAAACGCCTATTCACCCCCCCTCTAGGCGACATCCACGATCTTTCAGACGACCGAGATGGCGCTACAGAGAAAACCTTGGGTGGCCGCTAAGGGAATTTCTGATTGAGACGAAGAAGGTGTTGGGGGCCGAACGCAAAAAGAGAAGATGGCAAGGTGGAGTGAGCTCAAGGTGGTGGAGGATGAGAACTTTGCCACAAGTTCTTCTTTGTAAGTGCCACCGAATGCATTTATCTTATTTCTTTCTTTTGCAATCTGGTTTTCTTCCCGTCTATTATTGGCATCTTCATCAACCTCGTTGTCCTCCTTAATGGATATGCTCAACCTTGATCTCTTTGAAGTGGTCTCCGCGATTCTTTGGATCCACTTCTGGTTCTTGCATAGCTCTTTGTAGCAATGATGCAACGTGAAGGGCTTGTGACCGAACTTGGTTTTTCTATGCTTGGATAGTTTTTGGATGTAGGGGCCATATTCCGTCACTTGCACACCGCTCAGTGGTGCATGATTCATTTAGTTGGGAAAAGGAGGAGAGCCTTCTTAGCACTTGTATTTTGTTGTCTCGCTCTTTGTAGGTATCCAATGCAGTTTGGGTTTTAATCGATTTTTCCTAGCTGACATGGATTATATTTTTTAGGTAAATAGCTGACTTAGATTTTTCTTTATCCAGCCATTCTTATTTTTGGTCATATGCATGTTTCTGCAGCTGATGAGCTCATGAACGGAAAGGTTCAAGCCATGGTCATCTCGCCAGAGACATCACCTGAAGCCGAGCTATTCGCCAACCTCGCGAAGCGCAGCAGCATCCCGATCCTTTCCTTCTCGGCCACCTCGCTGGCATCAATTCCGTCGCAGGCACGTTTCTTTGTGCACAGTGCAGCCAACACCAACTCCCAGGCCGCGCCCGTTGCATCCATCCTTGAGGCATTCCAATGGCGCGCGGCCGTCCTGCTACTCGAGGAGTCCACCTACGGCATCAGCATTGTCTCGGCATTGGTCCACGAGTTCCAGGGGCACGAGCACGGGCACCGCGTACGCGGCATAATGGACAGCGTGGCTGTGCCAGCCGACGCGACAGACAGCCGCCTCGACGTAGTGTTTCTTGCAGTGAAGAACATGCCGGCGCGGGTGGTCGTCGTGCATGTGACTTCCGCTCTGGCTGTGCGCCTCTTCCGCCGGGCCATGGCCGCCGGCATGATGTCGGAGGGGTACGTCTGGATCGCCACGTCCGCCGTGGGCGATGCGGCGGACAGTCTCAGCCCCGGCGACCTCGACTGCCTGTCGTCAGCCTGCGGGTCCACGTGCAGGCAACGGAGCAAGTTAGAAACTTCTCAAGACGGTTCAAGCAGAGGTTTCGGCAGGAGAACCCGGCTACCCATGACACCGTGAGCGTGCCGGTGTGGCTACTCTGGTTGTATGACACGGCATGGGCAACCACCACGGCGGCCGACAGGTCCTTCCGAACGACGACGCACGCAGCTGGAACGGGACTTGCCGATGCCGTGCTCAGCACCAGGTTCCATGGCCTGGCTGGAAGTTTCAGGCTGGTCGATGGGCAGCGGCAAATCCCAGCAACATACGAGATCGTGAATATCATAGGCGCCGGAGCGAGGACGGTCGGGTTTTGGACGCCGGAGTTTGGGATCTCAACAAGTTTGTACCCCAGGAGTGGCAAGGAGCTGAAGCAAATCCTTTGGCCAGGTGAAACGGCGGTTGTTCCGGTAGGGTGGAGCGAGTCCCCAAATGGGCGTCCGCTTCGCGTGGCTGTCCCGGTGAAGCGTGGATTCAGCCAATTTGTGAACATTTCCGGCGATCCAAGGACGGGAAGAGAAATTATCACCGGCTACTGCATCGACGTATTCCATGCAGCCACGGCGAAATTGGCCCATCCAGTCGCGTATCAGTACGTGCCAGTCAACGATAACTCCGAGTCTTACGACATGCTTGTCAACCTGGTGCATGAAAATGTGAGTGCAAATCCCATGATATAAGCTACGTATTCCCTTTGTTCCGAAATTCTTAAATTCATAGGTATATTTAATACGAACTTGATTAATGTTAAATGTATTTAACTTGGAACAAACCTAAAACTTCAAGTATTTTGAAACAGAGGAGTGTTTTCTTTTTTGGGAGGGACATAAGCTACTTGTGTAGTGCAATCAATTGAACTGCGATTCATTGTTGCAGAAAGTCGACGCGGTGGTTGCAGACATGACGATAACAGCGAGCCGGATGAAGCTTGTTTCTTTCACGGTGCCATTCGCTGAATCTGGGTGATCGATGATCGTGGCAGAGGAGGACAGAAGCAACAGCATGTGGATTTTCGTGAAGCCATTAACGCCATTACTCTGGCTCACCTGCATTGCGCTCTTCTTCTTCTCCAGCTTCATTGTGTGGGCGATCGAGCGCGAATCCAGCCCTGATTTCCCATACATGACTTGGAAGCAAGTCGCGTTCCGGTTCTTCAGTGCATTCTCAACTCTAGTCTTCTCCCAAAGTATAAACCAAAACATGCAACATGTATATATATATAGCTGAACCGATACATATACTAAAACTAATATACTCATTGTCACCTACCTTTAGAGGAGAAGCTGAAGAGCAACCTGTCGAAGCTCGTGGTGGTCATATCGATGTTTGTGGCATTCATTGTCACAACATGCTACACGGCCAGCCTGACGTCTATGTTGACGGCTCGACCGCTCCAACCGACGATAAGCGTCCTGGGAGAAAGGGACTACGTGGGCTATCAAGAGGGATCATTCATCGCCGACTTCCTAATAGACATGGGCTTTCACGAGGCCAAGTTAAGGGGATATACCACAATCGATGAGTACGCCGATGCTCTGAGGAGAGGGTCAGAGAACGGAGGGGTCTCGGCGATTTTCGACGAAATGCCCTATCTGAGGCTCTTCCTGTCGCGCTACTGCCAAGGCTACTCCATGGTCGGTCCAACCTACAAGAGCGCCGGGTTCGGATTTGTATGTGTCTCTTTCCCCACCCCCTAATTAAATTGTAGCAATCCAGGTCGATCAGATATTCAGGTGTGTACGTACGACGGAGTGCAACAAGAATGATTGTGGCTCTATTTCAGGTATTCCCCATGGGATCTCATCTAGCTCTTGACGTGTCGCGCGCCATCTTGGAGCTGGCAGAGGGAGAGAAGCTTGCACGCATCGAGAACAAGTGGTTTGCGCACCCTGGGGTCTGCGTGAACAAGAACAACAGCACCGACTCGTCGTTCAGGCTCGACCTCAGGAACTTCGGTGGGCTGTTCCTCATCAGCGTCTTGGTCTCGTGCCTCATGCTGCTGATAAACCTGACCGCATGTGTGGCCAGTAGTCCCCACAGAGTTCCGCCGTGGCTGTGTTCTTGGCTTTTGAGATTTGAGAGCCTCCAGCGGCGCCGAGATGAGTTCGTGGGGAACGGCGGTGGCGCACCTGAGCGAAATCCTCCGGAGCCGGCCGCCGGACAGACAGTGCAAGAAGCAGCTGTGACTACTAGTTCCTCGGAATCCTCCAGAACCTCAGCAGCCTCTTCGCCCGTTCCAGAAGAAATCGTAGCGCTTCCTCCAGGCCGTTCGATCGAGCGGGTTCTGCAGGAACATTCAGCCTCGCCGACCCAGTCCATACTCCATACAAATGCAGCCTAGGCAAACCGTGACAGGTCGAGCAAATCGTGGCAATTTCGGAAATGTACGGGCGGCCTACTTTCGCACTTTTCAGTCATTTCTCGTGGGGGTATAATTGTATCATATCGCATGCAGGCAATGAATAGTAATTTCGGAAATGTGTTGGAATAATTAATAACAAGTCGTGACACTCGTGCATCTATGCTGTCAGAACTGCTACAAGTTACTGTTATGCAAGAATGAGTGGCTGTACTAACTACATGCCCTCAACCGGAATTTTTTCGAAGCGGAGGTAAAAGATTTGCCTCTTCCATTAATTAAGAAGAAGTTTAGAGTTGCTTTCACAACAGAAAAGCAAGATAAGATACATAGATTCTATTCCCGCGGCATGATGTTTCCCAAGTGTTTCGAGCCTGCGGCGATCCAAAGCCTAGCCTCATTCTTGATGTTACCAAATATGATGGATGGTAGCGTCGATTTTTGTTGGAACACCCTCAACCGGAATGAGTGGTTGTGTTATGAAAGAAATCTAAAGTTTAGGAAAAGGATCAATATCGGGCGGCCGATCCATCGCAAACATCGGTAGGACAACCGCTGGATGCTATGAGGAGAACCTCTGGCCACTGTTAGGCCTTGTAAAATGGGAGATGCTTAGATAAACAAACCAGATTTTTTTTAAACACCGATGCTTATTTGTACAGGGTAGACGCTTAACTAAGCGTCTCTCCTGTAGAAATAGGCACCGGTGCTTCAGAAAATTTCGGTTATTTTTCTAAGCACCCCTCTAAGCATCTCCTATTGTACAAGGCCTTACGACGGCGGTAGCCGGATGATGCGGCCATGACTCACCGATGTTGGGAAGACGATTGCCGGGTGCTACGACGCCAAGCTGCGAAGGCGACCGTGGATGTAGACCGACCGACGGGCCATGCCGAACGAGGACTCGAGCTGCTGCAGACGGCCAGGCTGTTACTCGAACCACGACAGAGCGGCGTCTTTTTAATGCGGGAAGGCCATCATGACTAATTTTATTAAGATCAAATAATCAGTACATCATCAACTAGTTTAGTGGTGAATAGGGCCGCAAGAAAAGCTTGAGGCTCGTGAGCCGCTCGAGATTGACTCGTATTTTAGCTCAACTCGAAAAGAAATGAGATGAGTATGAATACTTTAAAGCAACTCCAATGCAAAGACTCAGATGGACACGTATTTTGTCCGTTTGGGTCATCTGTTCTGTCCGCCTAGCGGATGAGCCGGACATGCGCGGACTGTGGATGCACCCAGCGCAAGCGCATAAAGCGGACAACGCGACCACGGTGGAGACGTCGACGCCGCCGGGCCAGTCGTCGTGGCCGCCGCCACGGCTTGCTGCTTCATGGCGTCGTCCGCCGCGGAGGACATGGCCGACATCGCGCCGTCCTTCCACCTGATCTGCAGTTCACTGGGTCTCCCCGAAGTCGCCGTGGAGGAGCACGCAGAGGAAGACCAGCGCCAACACGCAAAGGAGGAGCACGCTATGGCTAGCTACTGAGCTCGGGAAGGGGTTGCAGGAGCAGAGGAAGTGAAGATTAGGAGTGCGTGAGATGTGAGCACGAGTGGAGGCTTGGGTGGGTGGTGGTGCTCGGGGCCTCCTTTTATAGCCGGCCGTGTCCGCAGCCGCCGTGCCAGCGATGTCTGCCCGCCGCATCGGGAGCGGCCATGGCCGACATCGCGTCGTCCTCGAGGGCGCGTCCTTCCACCAGTCTGCAGTTCCCCACAGGTCTCCTCGGCCCCGCGCCGCCCGCCTGCTGTTACTCGGACCCACCGTGCTCCAATGCCCCGGCCCCGTGCCGCCCTGCTGCTCCGCTCTGCTTAGAACGGGCGGCGGCGGCCTGCGTAGGTGGCCTCGTCGGCGAGCGGCGGCGGTGGCCTGCGCAGGTGGCCTCACCGGCGAGCGTGGCGGCGGCCTGTGCAGTGGCCTCGTCACCAAGCGTGTGCGGTCACTGATGTGTAGGTCCAGGGCGCACACGAGCGAACGAGAGTCCGCGACGGGAGCGTCCGCTTTGTCCGTCGCGGATCTATTTATGACTCAAATTTGAACTCAGTTTGGATCGAATCGTCCCGTTGGGCCAACTTTTTTGTCCGGATAACCCAAACGAATAAAATGAGTCGCCCCATTGGAGTTGCTCTTATGTAGCTCGATCGAGAAGCGAGCCGATCTTGAGCCAGCATTGGCTCACTCGATTTTAACTCGATAGCTCGATATCATATAAGTATAATAAATAACCTTTATATATATTGCCAAGAATTAGGATCATTCATTTTCATATATGTTATGTATGATGTTTTTTCTTCACTTTACCTACTAGCAAACATGGAAATTAAGTATGGAGAAAATTTATTCTCATCACGTGGCCAACCATGTGTTCAATATCTTTTTATTTTCGTCAAAGTGAGCTGGCACACCTTCATCGCCTTCTATCTATGATCTCTTGTTTTTAGATACTAGTTTTCACTTGAGAAAGAATAAGTCGAATTTATAGTGATTTTTCGGTTCTGTTGTGGCATATCTTGCTTTAAAATTTGCCTTAAAATGATTTTAAAAATCATTTTATTTAGCTTGAAACTAGCTCGAGATCGACTCGAGATCATTACAAGCTGAGCACAAGCCACTTTCTGCAGCTCGGCTTTGAGCTTCGCACATTTTGAGCTCGCTCGAATTTTAATATGAGTTGAGCTGAGCCTAGGCCAACTCACTCGAACTCGACTCTTTTGTAGCCCTAGTGGTGAGGCAACCTAGGGGTTCCTCCGACCACCTACTCGAAGTCTTACTAAAAAACAATATTGAGCTAGCACATGAGCCGCTTGATTAGTGGACCGATAACAATGTTTAAACTTATATTGTATACGAGCAATTCAAGAGGAATTGACGGGATTTTTTCTTGACCACGTCATACGTAAAATCGGAGAATACCATGTGAAAGTTGAAACCGATTTTAGATGTTAAGGAGTGTAAGACATGTTATATTGTACATATGTAGTAGCGTCGGATAGATATACGAAAACTTGTTGTTCTACCAATCTCTCAGAGAAAGAGAGGCTTCACTTATCTCTGTATATATATATATATATTCACGACGATCTTTTGTAATTAATGGTTCCTTCATTTTCTTACTAGCTAGCGTGTCGAGTTCTCTCTATATGTATAGTAGCTAGATCGACCAAGCACGAAGAAAGAGAGGACATTTCTCTCTATTAGCTAGCTAACACAATATGAAACCCCAAAATTAACCCTAGAAAACCCACTGACCCCGCCCCCCCTCAAAAAAAATCCAGCTCCTGCCAACTGCTGACGTGTGGATGCCTTTTGGTCCCGGGTGGTAATACTAATCAGGACTAAAGGTCCTCCTGCCTGGACGCCCTGCAGCGGCCACGTGGAGCCCCTTCTGTCCCGGTTCGTAAACGAAACGGGGCTAAAGTTTTTGGGCTTTAGTCCCGACCCTCTTTAGTCCCGGTTCCAGAACCAGGACTGAAAGCCCTCTGGAACCGGGATTAATCACCGTTTTCTACTAGTGTGAACCTTCCCAATAGAAACACTAGTATCCACACATTTTGTGAAGATTGCTGAGGCAGCGTCCCACCAACATGATTGACCAGTGCAGAAGTCTATAACGATAAGAGAATCCGACTCCGCTTCTACATGGTGAAATTCCAAACTATTTGCGAGGGTTAATCCATCACGCATCGCCATTGCCTTCATAGTTACCACATTTGCAGCACAGGGAACAGGTGGAAAAAGTCCAAAATAAACCTTCAAGTTGTAGACGAAAGCTAAATTAAACCCTGAACTTCGAATCACGGAAATTGGCACTCTGAACTTTTAATCCCGGTCTATTTTGGACCCTAGATCTGTTTGGCACACCGGGAATACTACAATCCTGGCCGGGATAAACAACTACTCTCACAGAAAATAATTTGGGCCGGCCCACTATAACACAACAATAATTCGTGAAGTTAAAAAACGTTCGCACATTTCTAAACTTGTTCTGAAGTTAAAAAATGTTCCAGTTTTATATTTTTGGCAATAATTCAAATAAATTTGTGTTTTTTAAAAAATATTTCGAATTCTGAAATTATATTCGCATTTAAAAAAATTGTTCGTAAGTTAAAAAAATCACATTTGTCAAAAAATGTTCAGAATTCCAACAGTTTTTCGCATGCTATGAAAAATGTTTCGGATTTTCAGAATTGTGTCACATTTTTTGAATAATATTTTTGGAATTTCATAATTATTTCGTAAATGACGTTTTTAAAAAATGTTTCGGATTGTTGGCTGTGGACTCGACTGGGACGGCCCACCAAACATAAAGCGAGTTTTTTTATCACTCGCCATAAAAATTCTAATACTTTTAAAAAACCAACAACTTTCAAAAAGAGAACACGTTTTGAAACATAAACAATTTTTTAAAACCTGAACAAAATGTTAAAGTGCAAACACTTTCTGAAACATAATTTTTTTCTGAAACCTGACCAAAATTTTAAAGTACGAATACTTTTTGTACAATGTAAGACTATGTTTGCGTGTTGTAAAAAAATGTGTTATAACCTTAACAGAATATATGTGACATGTGTTTGAAAAAAGTGTATGCAAATTTAAAAGTGTTGAACCATATGAAAGAATGTTCGTGTAGTTTTATAAAAAAATTATTGTCATTAAGAAAATGTAAAACAGGTATTTGAAAAAATATTACCATGTATTCAAAAAAGTTTTTAAATATTTAATTAAAAAATGTTCATATGTATATGAAAATATCAAAGATTATCAAATATTTAATGTGTGTGTTAAAATGTACATTGTGTATTGAGAAAAATTAGACATGTGTAAAAATGAAAAAAAAAGGAAAACATAAAAGAAAAAATTATGAAAAAACAAATTAGTGCGCGCGCGTGAGTGGCTGTGCCACTGGGCCGGTCCAATTTAAGAAATACCGGCAAAGTCCTGTCAAGGTTTAAAATGGACCGGGATTAGAGAGTGCCAATTTTCGGGATTGAGAGTTCGGGGTTTGGTTTAGCTTTCGTCTATAACTTTAAGGTTTATTTTGGACTTTTTCCAGTACTGGTTGATGGCGAGTTTTCACGTGAGCCGTGGTTGACTGGTTGTTGAATTGGGCGTGCGGGGGAGGACGAGCGGGATAGCAGATCCGACGGTTAAGCACGCACGAATGGGACGGCTCGCGCTGTGACCGGACGCTCGCTCAGATTAGTCAACCGACCCAGAGCGGTCGCCAAGTTTTTTTGTTGTTGTTGTTGAGTATCGGTCAAATCCATCCAAAGGGGTGCAGGCACGTATCATTAAATCAGCCGTGCAAACCAATCAAGTCAAAAAAAAAAATCATTGTACCCTGGCCATGCATGCGTACCTCTCTTCCGCGACTCCGTAAAACAACCAACCTGGGACTAAACCGTGATGATCGAGGAGGTTCTCTCCTCTGCCGCCTCCTCAGTCCTCGCGTACCCTAGGCCATGGCTTTCATCGTGTCCAAGCTCGCGCGGGCAGCCTTCGCATCCCGCTCAGTCAGAGGAGCGCGTCTCCCCCAGACTGCCGGCGCCATCCGTCGCATGTCCGCAGCTGCAGGTATTCCATCCATCCCTGTTTCGCTAGCTCTTCCGGAGTTTGGATCTGAACCTTGAATACCCAAAGAAATTATCTTTGCTTGGATCGGAATTTAATACCCCGAAATCCGAACATTATTTCTTCCCAATTATCAGATCTGTTTGATTATTCATCCGGACATCTAACAAGCATACGGTTTTCGTAGTAGTAACACAAAACCGGGTTAAGATGGTTCATGACGTAGTAATAGCTCTAGCTTCAATCAAATTAATTCCGCTGAGAACAAATATTACAAATGATGTCTCCTTTTTTTCTTTGAGAATCACCGGGGGAGGACATGATGGTATTTTTTGAAATCAAATTGTAACTCCCTGCTACTGAACCGCCTGCAGGCGGTTGCGAGTCAGAAGAAGATCACAAAAACTTTCCCCCTGTTGATACGAATTTCAATTTCATCGAGTGGATGGAATCATGCCGCTACGAGTCAGGAAATGATCCAAACTTTCCCCTCGTCGACGAGAATTCCACCAAGTCCAAGGAGTCCCTGTGGGCCTTGTATGAGAGCTGGTGCAAGTATTATGAAGTGTCCCGTGACCGTGAAGAGATGGTCCGCCGGTTCAGGTCATTTAAGGCCAGCGCGATGCGGGTGTACAAAATGAACAATTCTGGTTCTTCGCAGGTGTCTCAGCTGTCCGCGTTTGCAGATCTGACCAAGGCGGAGGCTGACTACGAGTATAGCAGGTTACGATGCCGTAAGCCAAAGTTCTCGCAATACCGTGCTACTAGATGAAATCAAATCATCTAGTTTTAATAAAGGATATATTTTATGTGTCTGCAATGTATGTCTTCCGTTTTGTGCAAATCGTGCATGCTTTTACGTGTAGTCAACTTTATATTCAGTTTTGGTTTTTTAGGGTTCTTTCGGCACCATTAACCGTTATGTAGATCATGTAGCAACAATTTTGAAAATGGGAGCCTTCTTAACAGCCATTCTGCGCACAACTAGGATTCCGCCATGAAAAGTTTAGGGGCATGAAAGTCATTCCACAATACTACTTGATTGAGCATGGCCAACAGACTATGATCAGTACGTCTGCTCAAATAATGAGAGGCATTGCGAAAAGACACCAATCTTTATCCTTTGCTTCAACTATCAGCCAACATACTTCCTGAGAAGCCTGCGTATATAGACTCAAAATTTTAAACATGCTCTAACCGCCAAGAAGACTCACAAGCTTGCCGGACCAATTTTCGGATCACTAAACTGAGTTTATTTCTCCATTTATTGCCGTCCACCCTGAGATGGCACAGCTTCGTTGTACCACCAATCTATGCAATCGCCTATGTCACATGAGATTTGGATACTTATTGGTTCAACATCCCAAACAAGGCTGTAAAGAGCTTACTTGATTCCACCTCCTAAACGGAGTGAATTGCAAAGAACCATCACATTTGTGGCATCGTGGAAAAGGTGGTTTTTTTTACAGAAAGCATCACACACAAAGTCTTTTTTCTTTTTTGCAAATCACACTGATCAGCCGTTTCACTCTGTTAACACAGATCTGACAGGTCGTGCCCGCTTCCAGACGGTGACGTGGCAAAAGAGGCGACAATGACCAAGTGGCGGCCGTTAACGACGCGTCGACTATGCGACCGACGCTCGCTCTCACTGTCACTCTCTCTCACTCACGCCTCTGCCCCACACCTCCCTCTTCCCCATCGCCTATGCCATGCTCCGGCGCTGCCGCCGACAACACCGCTTTCTGCCGCCACGTTCCGCCATGTCAAGCGAAGCTGTAAAGTATTCAGGCAAACAGGTACTGTAATTCACCCGCAAAAAAAAACATGTACTGCAACTGTCAATTTGAAGAGAGGAAATGAGCTCAGAACTACATACAAGTTTATAAGATTTATATTCCAAAATTTGGTCACGCACATGTTCACAATTCCTACAACCGATACACGCCTCAGTCAAAATGATGGACAGCTCATATAAGCCGTTACTATTCCTCCATAACACTAGTAATTTTGATCTTAAAAGGAAATCCATTACACTGGGGTTTGTACATTCTATGTGCATCATTTTTGGAGTCTGGTCGTCTGTATGTTCAGCATGTTGCCTAAACAAAGGGGAATGGATTTCCAATGGTATATCATCAGTGGCAAAGCGAGGCTGGCAAAGCACTCCTTAGCTGTCCCCCATATAGGTTATGTATAAAGAGGCAAGAAATGGAGATTGGCACAATTTACCCAGTCGGTTGAAACACACCTTTCTTATGTGCAAAATGGTGAAGCAATTTTGCATGTAGTTGTGTCAGGGGAAATTAGGCGCAAAGTGCAAACTGTGTGAATCACTGCCAAAATGCTCGTGACATGGTGTATGAAACACCATGGCTTGACTGAGGACATGAAAATGTTATGAGAAATGTGATTCTGGAGTGGCCATGGTGGAGAGTGAGAAATGAGGCTAGGTACGTAGGAGTCACTATAAAAGGCACCCCAATGGGCAAGAGAGATTGCCCTTTGCTAGATCTAATTAAGCTTCTGATTAGTAGTGGGCAGTGAAAGCAATCATGGTAGTAGCGTACTTTTACTTCAAGGCTTCGACGGATGGCTGGGATAGTAGGATGTACCCACATTTGGGAGTAGAAAGTCAACTCTTGGCACCATTACTTTTTTTTAACAATGGCACTATTACTTCTATCCACATCCAAATCATGAGTAATGAAAGATCGTGTCACTTTCACTGCCCACGATTTGGATCGTGGATAGTAGAATAGTGCCATCTGGAGATGAGAGTTGACTTTCTACTTTCGAGTGTGGGTATACCCTATTATCTTAGCCATCCGTCAAAGTTGTGGTGCATCGTGATGGGAGCTTTGTGATTTGCATGCCTGCGTGTACAAGGTGGGAGCTTTGTGATTTGCATGCCTGCGTGTACTGCAAGGCGAAGGTGTTGGGATGCTCGGCTTCCTGCGTCCGCTCCGTTTTCCCACCAACGAGGTTGTCGTGCCTTGCATCGCCTGCGCCGTGGGAAGGAGCAGCCATGGACGAGGAGATGAAATTCCTGAATCATGATGCAGCCAATAAAAAGGTAAGCGCTGTATTGTTGTTGACGTAGTTAAGAATAAGATGGCAGTAATTTTGTGGGTGTAAGGCAAAGATTTTTCTCTTCGGATGATTCTCGGATGATTCGTAGAATCACGCGTGTTCTGAACCTGCCTTGGTGCTGGGTGGGTGTTCGAATGAGTAGTGATGTATGCATTTAAGACTGCGTTGAGGCCTTGTATCACCATAGTTATGCTGATATGTATACTAGTAAGGAGGAGTTGCATCATTTCAAAAATTTAACCGCAATGGCGGGAGATTGGAGTAATGTCTACCGCCAGTAATAGTCAATGGTCCATCCCATGTCAATGATATGAATGTCTAAAATGCATGACGTGGATATTTTACGTGGCCAATTATGATGTGACAGACATGCATAACTTAGTGGGGGTGGAAGAGTGCGTGTTGTAAGAATTAAAAGTAATGGATTTGATGCATGATTGACAAATATTAAAGGTAAATGGTTGTGGTGCATAGTTGAAAAAATAACGTTAGTGGATGCCGACATGGCACACTTGGTGAGGTGAAAGGCTGCATGTTGAGAGAAATTGCTTATAGTGGGGATGAACTTTCTAAGAATAATAAAGAATATAGGATATGCGTTCTAGAACCCTCCTGAACCGGGTATTTCTTCTTTTCTTTGTTTTTTCATTTTGATTTTTCTCTCTTTTTGTCTTTTTCCTTTTCTAATTTTTTAATTCTTTTTTCTTTTCTTTTTCTAATTTTCATTATTTCGTTTTATTTTTTTCAAGTTCGTTCTTTTCCGTTATTATCCCCCATTTCTATTTTTTATTTGTTTGTTTAGCGAACATATTTCAAATTCATGAACATAAAAGGAAATAATGAACATTTTTCAAATTTGTCAACATTTTAGGAAATTGAATTTTTCCCAATTTGTGAACACTTTTTACAATTTCCCAAACAATTTTTTGAAAACATTCTCATTTATTACGATTTTGAGAACATTGTTTTGAATCAGGGAATATTTTTAAATTTTGTGAATAATTTTTAAAATTTACTATCATTTCTAAAATAAATTTATTTTTCAAAATGCATGAAGATTTTTTAAATCAATGAAAAAAATCGTGACTTTGGGGACATTTTTTTGTTTGCTCTTTCTAAATGTTTTTAGACATTTCAAAAAAATTCATGAATGTCTTTCAAATTCTCCTACATTTTTTGAATACGCGAACATTTTATAGTTTCCTGGACATTTTTCAAAATCATTAACATTTTTGAATTCGTGAGCATTTTATGATTTCTCAAATATTTTCAAACTCGATATTTTTTGGAATACCGTATTATTCTAAAGAAGAAGAAAAAATAAAAACAGAAAAGAAAAAAAGAAATGAGAAAAACAGGGGTGTCTCTTCCTGTACATGGGGGGGGGGGCCCAAAAACGCTTGCTGTTGGAGCGGGGGTGCGCGTTTCCTTCCTATTTGGCGCGTAGGTCGCCAGATAGGATGTCCCGAATTTTGGATGTATCGTCTGCAACTGCGCTCGTGCTCAGTATAGGACTTTCGAACTTGTCCAAAAACCTATAGCCGCGGTGTTAGACATATCCCGGTAAAATGTTGACCACCTCTCGCGACTGGCGACTTCGAGCGAACCTGCTCTGACCGCCACCGCCGCTGCCGCCGGCCTCCTCCGGAGGCTCAGCTCCCGGCCGCTCCTGCTCGGGTGGGGGGTCGCATCGCTCCCCATGGCTACCCCTCTCTAGCAGCTCGCGCAAGCATCCCCTCTCCAGGCGGCGCGCTTACGAAGAGCAGCGGCTGGATCTTATCCTCTGCCTCCCCACTCCGGTGAGTTGTTGCAGCAATTTGCCCCTCTGGTTTGACCGGAGGTGGCCCTTTTATCTGCTCCTTACCCCCCCCCCCCCCGCCTGAACCATTGGAAGGTGCTCGGGCTGGCTGTATCGAGAGGATCTATTCCCGTGGCTCTGCATCTGGCATGTCATCTGGTGCCAGCAAGATGCCGTTAGGGGAGAAGCAGAATGCTGCAGTGGGGAAGGAGCCTGTTGAGAAGGCGGAAGGGGTGGACTCCATGATGGGGCGCCTTAACCTCCTTGCGGACGACACTGATTTTGTGGAGATGAGTGATGATGAGGAAGGGGATTGCTCGGTGCCGGTGAAGTGGTCGCTGCTCGGGATGATTCTCTCGCCCTCTGTGATTCATATCAGCACCACCACGTCGGCAATGCGCCCGGCCTGGGGAAATCCCAGGGGGCTCAAGCTCAGGAACGTTCGAGACAATGTGTTTGTGGCTGATTTCGCGAACAAGTTTGACAGAGATAGGGCTCAAGAGGGGACACCATGGATGATGGGTAAACATGCGGTTCTCCTTCAAGACTACGATCCCTGGCTTCGCCCGTCAGATATCAGGTTCGACTCAATGTCTATCTGGGTCAGAATCTTGAACCTTCCCTTTGAATGGATGAACAATCGCAAGGGCCTGAAGATTGCAAAACTGATCGACAAGAACTACACGGTGGATGTGGACGAGGGTGGCGATGCCTCAGGCTCCTTTCTGCGAGCCAGGGTGTCCATCCCTCTTAAAGGGCCCTTGCGCCGGTGGGTGACAATCAGGAAGGGCAGCGAGGATGTGAAATATGACCTACAGTATGAAAAACCCCCTTCTATTGCTTCAGTTGTGGCCTCATTGGGCATGGTGATCTAGAATGTCAGTCCCCAGCAGACCGAGACCAGTTTGGCAAGCTCCCCTTTGATAGAGGCTTGAGAGCCCTAGAGGAGAGAAGAAAGCGGCTGCAATCCTTTGGGCAGGCTGCTGTTTCGGCTTCCTGTAGCAGTGATAACAAAGACAGAGGAGGGGGAAGCCGTGGCTCCGTCCCTGAGTCTGCCACGAGCAGAACTTCTCGTGAAACAGGGGTGAATGAGACTGTGAAGCCTGGCGAGCAAGAGGCGACTTCACCACTTGCAAAAAACAAACCTGTCCCAGGAAGAAACAAAGTTTCCGAGATTGCAAAGAAATTATTCTCTACGGACCCGGAGATGCCGGAAAAATATGTACGCAAGAGAAAACTAGAATCTAGGGCTGGGAGTAAAGGAGATGGGGCTGCTAAGGGGAAGCTTTCTGCTGCCCCCCTGCAAGGTTCAGACCTCTCTCTGGTCGTCGTGGGCAAGGGCTTAGAGGGAGGGCCCAGTCTCCCGCTCACTGGTTTGGACAAGGACGAAGAGCTGACAAAAAACACAAGAATGACCAGTTCTGTTTCCAAAGCCAGGGGAATCAAAAGGGGGTGGGTAGAGATCAAGTTGCAACAAGCACAGACGCGGGGCTGCCTATTCAGCCCTGCAGTAAGCAATGAAGGTCGTCGCTTTCAACTGCCGGGGGTTTGGGAACCAGCCGGCAGTCGAGGGCCTTCTGGAGCTACAGAAGGCTGAAGACCCTGACATCCTCTTTCTTTCAGAAACAAAGCTGGACAGGGAGAGGATGAAGCGAATTAAGGTGTTGTTGGGAATGCCCAACATGGAGGTAAAGGACTGTGAGGGGCAAAGCGGTGGCTTGGCCCTTCTCTGGAAGAAGGATGTAAATGTAAGAGTGAACCCTGGGATGTCGCGCTACCACATCGATGCCGACGTCACTGGGGAGGATGGGTTCGTCTGGAGGCTTACTAGTATTTATGGTGAACCGAAGCACAGGGAGAAAGAGAAGACTTGGAAACTCTTGCGCATCCTTCATGGACGTTCCTCTCTGCCTTGGATGTGTTTTGGTGACTTCAATGAGATCCTCTTCACAAGTGAGAAGCAGGGGGGTCCGGATAGATCCCATGCCTGCATGGATAAATTTCAGAGTGCTCTGGAGTTCTGTGAGCTCGAGGATTTGGGCTTCGTGGGGGATCCTTACACTTGGCGCAATCACAGTCACCGAGCGGACTCTTACATTAAGGAGAGGCTTGATCGGGCTATCGCAAACTTGGGATGGCGCTCCCATTTCCCGGCCTACAAGGAAATCAATGGGGATCCAAGGCACTCCGATCACAGACCCGTGATTGTGGTTTTGGAACCGGAATACCGGGGCAATAGCACTGGGTGCGTGTTTGAACAACCAAAATTCGAGGCAAGGTGGCTTGAGGAGGAGCAATGCGATGAGGTGGTGCGCAATGCCTGGCACTTGGCAATGCTGACTGGCGATAGAGGGTTAGCTGCCACAATCAAAAGAGTGGGGATGGAACTGCACACATGGAGCAAAGAGGCCTTGGGCGATCTAAAGAACCGTATCAAGAAGGTCAAGAAGGAGCTCAATCGCTGCAGGAAAAGAGCCATCTCCCAGGAGCAAGTCTCTCTTGAGCAGATGCTAAGGTACAAGCTTGAGAGACTGCAAGACCAAAAAAATACTTATTGGAAGCAGCGAGCGAAGGCTCATTGGCTGCATGATGGAGATCGAAACACTAGCTTCTTCCACGCTTGCGCCTCGGAGAGGCGCAGGATGAACTTGATCAAATCTCTCAAGAATGACGAGGGCGGTGTGGTGGAGGGGGAGGAGGAGCTGAGAACCTTTATCACTAACTACTACTCCCTCCGTTCCAAAATAGATGACTCAACTTTGTACTAACTTTAGTACAAAGTTGAGTCATCTATTTTGGAACGGAGGGAGTACAAGCAGCTTTTCTCTTCTCGTGCAGGAACTAGAGCGGATGAGCTCCTTGACAAGGTCTCCCCCATTGTTACTGCTGAGATGAATGTCTTCCTTAAGAGACCTTTCACCATTGAAGAAATAAAATTGGCTCTTAATTCCATGAGTGATTTGAAGGCCCCGGGTCTAGATGGCATGCCAGCGGTCTTTTATAAGCGCTTCTGGGATCTAGTAGGGGAAGTTGTGCAGGGCGAAGTTCTCGAGGTTCTAAATGGTGGCCAAATTCCAGCGGGCTGGAACGAAATGGTCATTGTCTTGATCCCCAAAGTCAAGAATCCAACCCACCTTAAGGAGTTGCGGCCGATCAGCCTTTGCAACGTGGTGTTTAAGATTGTCACAAAGGTGATTGCTTGTCGGATGAAGGAGGTGCTTGATGTGGTCATTTCTCCTAGCCAGAGTGCCTTTGTCTCTGGACGGCTGATTACCGACAATATTCTGATCGCTTATGAGACCACCCATTTCATGCGCCAGAGAAAGGGAGGTAGAGATGGGCTTGCAGCAGTCAAGCTGGATATGAGTAAGGCTTTTGACCGTGTTGAATGGCCTTTCTTGGAGAAGATAATGCTGAAACTAGGCTTCTCTAATAGCTGGGTGCAACTGGTGATGCGTTGTGTGACCACGGTCACATACAGGGTTAAGGTGAACAAGAATCTGACTGAGGTGGTGGTGCCTCAATGTGGCCTGAGGCAAGGGTGTCCTCTATCACCTTACCTTTTCATCTTGTGTGCTGAGGGGCTCTCGGCTCTCTTCCACCGGGCTGAGGAGGATGGATCCCTGCAGGGAGTTCAGGTTTGCCCTACGGCTCCCAAGATAAACCACCTCTTCTTCGCAGATGACTCCTTGATCTTTATGAAGGCGAATGAGCCAAGTGCTCGTAGGCTCCAAGAAATCCTTGCTCTCTACGAGGATGCGTCTGGCCAAATGATAAACAAGGAAAAGTTTGCTGTTATGTTCAGCAAGGGAACTTCTCAGCGAGCAAAAAGGAATTTTCAGAGGATTTTACAAATTCGAGACAAAGCTTTCAATGAAAGAAACCTTGGTCTGCCAATTTTCTTGGGTAGATCAAAAGCCAAGGCCTTTGAGTATCTTAAAGAGAGAATCTGGAAGTTGATCCAAGGGTGGAAGGAGAAATTCTTATCTAGAGCAGGGAAGGAGATCTTGGTTAAAGCCGTGGCCCAGGCGATCCCCATCTATGCCATGTCCTGCTTTGACATCACGAAATCTTTCTGCGATGAAATTAGCTCAATGGTCTGTCGCTATTGGTGGAATAATCAAGATGAGGAGCGGCACCACTGGTTGAGCTGGCAGTGTCTTACAAAGCCGAAAACTGAGGGTGGCCTTGGCCTTCGGGATCTCCACATCTTTAACCTGGCCATGTTGGCTAGACAAGGTTGGCGACTACTTCAAGACCCCGAGTCTCTTTGTGGGAGGGTGCTGCGGGCTAAATATTTCCCTGACGGGAAGCTTCTGGACGCTGTTCCCGCCCCTGGCATATCATACAGTTGGCGCAGCATCCTAAAAGGGGTGGACTTATTGAAGGAAGGGATTATCTGGAGAGTGGGGGATGGGACTAACATCAAGGTGTGGGAAGATCCTTGGATCCCCGAGGGCGATACAAGGAGGCCTAGATCTCTCCCTGGGCGCTCCCCAATCACTCTTGTAGCAGATTTGCTCAATCCAAACACCGAGGGCTGGGACGAGGCGTTGGTCCGTGATCTCTTTCAGGAGGAAGACGCAAAGGCCATTCTCTCCATTAGCATCTGCGAAGGGATGGAGGATAATTTTGCTTGGCATTTTGATCGGCATGGCATCTTCTCCGTCAAGTCTGCTTATAAGATTGGTGTTATGCTGCGCGATAGAAGGCTGGGAAGAGATGCTGCAAGCTCTAAGGAAAATTCTGCTAACAGCACTGTCAAATTTGATTGGAAGCATGTCTGGTCCCTGAAGGCCACCAACAAAATAAAGATGTTTGTGTGGCGCCTTGCCCACAATAGTCTGGCTAACCGCATGAAAATAAAAAAGCTAGGCGTGGACTTGGACACTAGATGCCCTGTTTGCCATAGGTTAAATGAAGATGGAGGGCACACCTTCCTGAAGTGCAAGAAAGCTAAAGAATGATGGAACATTTTGGCTTTGGGAGAGACCCGGGAAAAGCTCATGCTCTGTAATTCAGCCCACTCCATGCTTCAGGAGCTGTGGAGGTGTGATGAAGACACACAGCTGAAGGCCGTGACCTTTATGTGGGAATGGTGGAATGTTCGCAACAAGGCCAATGCTGGTGAGGCGGCTCCTAAGCCTCAAGCGGTTTGTCACCGGGTGGAGAAGATGCTGATTGAGTCCCTGGGCTTGCGCAAACCAAACAAGCCTCCTAGGCCACCAGACATTCACAAATGGAGCAAGCCCCCCGTGCATCATGTGAAGGTTAACTTCGACGGTGCCTTTGATGAAAATACATGTGCAGGGGGCTGGGGCTATGTGGTCCGTGATTAGGCTGGCGAATTTATCGCTGCTGGTGCGGGCAAGTCCGTGAACCTGAAATGTGCTTTGCAATCTGAATCTGTAGCCTGCCTTGCTGCCATTGATGGGGCGATCGGGATTGGGGCAAATCGAATCATCTTCGAGTCTGACTCCCCAACCCTTATACAGGCTTTGAAGAGCAACGATTATGACAAGGCAACCATTGGTGTGTTGGTGAAGGAAGCTAGAAGCCTATGCATCCTAAACTTTGATTCCTATGTTTTTCTTTCAGCCGACGCACTTGTAACTCTGTTGCCCATGAGCTTGCCAAGCTGGGCGTTCATTCTGGGCCTGATGACTCCTTCTGGGAGGCCTCTGCCCCCAATTGCATTGTAAAACTGTTAGCCAGTGACATTGCTGTGCTTGAAGTTTAATGGAATTTCCATGTTCCCGTAAAAAAAAACCTATAGCCGCCGCGACATTCAGTCGCCTCCACTCGTCCTTCGTCTCCGACGACGGCGAGTTCGTTCTCCGTCTCCCTCCTCTCCGGTGAGTTGTCCACTCCTCCCTCGACCCCGACCCACCCTCCTCCTCAGTCCACAAGCTGCTGCTTCGCGGGCTGGCATCCCTCTAACCCTGCCACCAACCCCGAAACCGAACCCTAGCTAGCTCGCCGGATGCGCGGACAGGAAGGCATCGGCGATCTCATGATGAGTTCCAGTCGCATGCACGGCGCGTAGTATTCCCGATTTACTTTTAAATGTTGCTTAGCTTCTGATCGGTGACTGATTCGTATTATGCGATTGGATTGTGTGCCTTCTCGTTCGGCGAGTCAGATTTTTTCCCTCGATGTTTCTCTGTGGGATACATCTCTTGCTTCCTTGTTCCTGTCCCGAATTTGGCAGGAACCAACCTGTGGATGTAACACCATGCAGCACAAACTATAATTAGCCTCTCATCTCCTACTACATATAAGGCTAGCTTTGTACTAATTCAATAACCATCGTCATATGCTTTGAACTAACTATATTAGAGCATCTCCAACAGGCGCGGCAAAACGGGCGCCCGCGTGGTAAAATCAGTTTTTCGCGCGCGCCGGTTGGTTCCGCGCGCTCCAGCGGTGGCGGGAAGTTACCGCGCGCGGGAAGCGTTTGCGCGCGCGCGGTAGAAAGCGGCACGCGGCGCGCTAGATTTGACGCGCCGCTTCGCGCACGCCTATAAAGTCCCGCGCTTCGCCACGCGCCCTTCTCCTCGCAATCTCGCCGCTCCGCACCCCACCGCTTCGCCGCGTCGCCGCTTTCTACGCCACCACCGCGCCACCATGCCGCCGCGCCGCCGGGGTGCTTCGGGCTTTCGCGGCGTCCGCGAGCGCCCCAACGGCTGGTACTCCGCCGAGATACGGGCCGGCGACGTCCGGCTCGGCCTCGGGACGTTCCGGAGCGCGCGCGAGGCGGCCCGCGCGTACGACGCGGCGGCGTGGCGCTTGGAGAGGCCCCGGTCCCAGATGAATTTCCGGGACGTCTTCACGCGCGAGGAGGCGCAGCGCCTCGCCCCTCCGCCGCGTCTCATCACGGACATGGACCGTGCCGACCACGCTCGGCGGCAGCGCCGTCTCCTCGTCGCCGAGGAGGACGAGCGAGCCATGGCGGAGTGGCGCCGTCGCCACCCAAAGGACGTCGACGCCGAGCGTGCCTACTGGGCGGAGAGGACGAGCAAGGCGCCGCTCGGAGCGGGCGGACCGGCGTCGGCGGAAGGCAGTGGCGAACGAGCAGTGCGACATCGTCTCCGCAGGTGGGAGGTCGTTCTTCACCTCGGACGATGAACGTTGGGACGACGTATGGCTCTCAACCTCGGACGACACCGACGAGGATGACGATGGTGATGGTAGCGACTTAGAGTAGTTTTCTATCTATGTATGCCGTAGTAGTTTTTATCTATCTATCTATGTATGTCGAACTATCTATCATCTATGCCGTAGTAGTTGCACCGATGTAAAATATCTATGTATCGCTTTTTTTATCTACGCAATTTTAATTAAAAAATATTGTAGAATGAGCGCGGGCGCTGCATTTTACCGCGCCTGCTGGAGCTGCGCGCGCGCGGCTTTTCAGCGCGGATGCTGGAGCAAACGCTGCGCGCCGCGCCAAACCAGGCGATGGGCGCGCGCCAAATCCGTTTTTACCCGCCGGCGCGTTGGGCGCCTGTTGGAGATGCTCTTACGTAGCAATCTTTTCAAGCGTGTGAGCTGATTGGCTTTACAGCCTTGCTTTTTGCTGGCTACTAATCACCTAGTATTTTGCATTTATTTCGTCCTGCTCTAGGATTTGGAAAGACGCCGACATCTATAAGATGCGGTGATGATCTCACTAGGAGTACAAATGAGGAGCTAATAGCCAGCAAGGCTGACTCGAAGCCGAACTCAAATGAGAACCTAACGACTTGCAATGGTGTTGGAAAGTTGATCGAGTCATTGCCTCCAGGTCAGCTGGTCACTATTTTTTTTACGCTTTTGCACACATTTTTAACAACTCAGGTGGAGCACTTACAATTGTGGTTTTGTGTGGTATCTTTATTTAAGTAGGTTCAGGTGCTACTGATACTGCCGGACCTGGCAGCTGTGGTGGTTCTGCTCGAGATGTCTCCGACTGTTCCGGTGAAGCTCCATCCAAAACGGCCTGTGGCGTCGTCTGGATTTACTTGTTTGATGGTGATCTTGCTTTTTTACGCTTCTGAACTCCCTAAATTAATACACATCTGCACTAGCAGTTAACTTTTGATCTTTTGTAGGAGACGCCATTCTGTTTTTATGCTCCGGCATTCCTATAGAACACAATCCGTCTTGCACAAAAGTGTTGACCTCAACAAATTTGGCTGCAGCTATGAGGGACAAAACAAAATCCAGCTCTGCCATGAAGGTTGGTAATTAACTATTTCCCCCATTTAATTTGCTTGTTCTGTTGTTCATTTTAAGTTATTATAATTGTGGCAATTCTATATTCTCTTCTTGCTTTGTTGTCATTTCAGATTCAAGTGCGCGATGCATTTAGTAATGTTGCCCCTGGGTGCTTGGAGGAATGTGAGTTAGATCACGGGACTGTTAGGGCTGCTGTTGTCAAAGTGACAGGGTTCCTTGATGTTTGTGAAGTACATCTCCGCCATGGGGTGGAAATTCCGCCCCTCATTGTCGTGGTAGCCATACACTTTAATGGCTCTGGTGGAGCGACGGCTGTAAAAGAGATCCTGAGTAAAGTTTCAACGCCTTCCGAGACTGTGCTTTGCAAGGTATGTTGTCAGTTTGTATCTTCCTTACATGGTAGAGGAAATAAATGAATAATTTATTTCGAGGAATAAGAATGACCTAATCTGTGCCCCATTAGATGCCACTTTTACTTTGTTTGATGCAAACCTTGTTGATTTTCGCTCTTTTATGTGCTAGGCTGGTGATGGCGAGCCACTCTTTGACGGTGATGGGAACTTTGTTGGCATGGCTATTTTTTCCGATGGCAGGCATGTTTATGTGCAAGGAAGTGTAATTTTTGAAAATTTGGTGGAATTTGCGAGAAGGATTAGGGTACGCGTGCGACAGCAGGAACGATATAGGTATGTCTCGTCCTGAATATAAAAGCAGTATTTTTCCAGTTTGCTTATCCACACCTGTCTTTCATCGGTCATGCCTGTGGTTTCACATTTGGTGGTTGTAATCATGAGCCGTGGGTGGACAAGGACATGCATTTGTATTTATTTTTTTAAGTTGTGAATCCTACCTCATGAATTACTTGATTTCTTTGCTACATGTACATAGATATATTTGCACCTGGACCATGCATGTGTCCTAGAAGCTCACTACGATTATTGACATGATTCAAGAAAACAGAAATCATGACCAATAAGCCCTCTTGTCTGATCTTAGATTTCACTGTTAGGTAGGGCGTTGAAGCCAGTACATGTGTTTGTCTAATGGAAAGAAGGAACATTTTCATTCAAGCTTAAACATAAATAGTTGAACTTAAGACTTACAACACTTCCTAACTCTCGGCGTCTATAAGCGTTAATGTCATTTTCCCCTATCTTCATCAGTTCTATCATGTTTTTGGTCTATTCGTATTTGATGTGTTCTGTCGCGGATTTGATTAAGTGGGTTCATTATGCTGTGCTGCAGATGATCTATAAGCGAAAAAGGCAAGCGCCGGTGCCGACATGATGTCTATGATGATCCAGTAAAGAGAAAGAGAACCTTCTTGTGATCTGGAAGGTGAGCAACACTGGCCACTCCTTAATAGTATTGAATATGTTATATGTGAGTTTGTTGCGGGTGATGCAAGTGTAGTCTTTTTTCTTCTATGGTTAACTAATAAGGTACTCCCTCCGTCCCAAAATTCTTGTCTTAAATTTGTCTAAATACGGATGTATCAAGTCACGTTTTAGTATTAGGTACATCCGTATCTAGACAAATTTAAGACAAGAATTTTGGGACGAAGGGAGTACTAATGTGTTGTTTAGTAGTACCACCTTAGGTACGTTTAGCCTTATTACATATGTCCATCAGTATCTCACAGTTAGCTTTTTTAACGAGTCCTGTCCATCAGCATCTACTTCAGCTCCTTTAACGAATCTGCTGAGTGCTTGTCATTTTTTTTGGATGAAGCAGGCCTGTCTAAATCTATTATGGTTATTTCTGATTCATTTCAATACATGCATTGTTTGGTTGCTTCAACCTGCTTTGAATTTAAAGGCTTGCTGTTTGCTGTACAAACGATAACGACAGATGGCCAGTGCAAGCCAATTTAGTATCATCCCTAGAATGATGATAAGGTAGTGATCAGCAAAATGAATCATGACTTTTGTCGAACCATGTGTGCTCAATCCAGTCAAAACAGCTATCAATATTCAGTCGGAAAAAGATGCACATGAGTATTGAATATATTGAATGTTTCTGATCTTGGATATTTTATTTTTATTTTTGTGGGTGCTGATCTGATCTGATCTTGGATATTAGAAAGAGGAAATCTTAGTACAACAAATATCACTACCCCAGTACCCCTATAGAAAGCACCATTGTCTCTGGAATCCAAACAATCTCAGCCATCCGCTTCATGATTGTAACAATTAACGTTGGACTAATGCTAATTGCCCCTTAATCTCATGCTTAATGTCCCCTGGAAATCTCTCCTCATTCGGTTCAAGGTGCTCCCCTCCCCTCTGGGGCTCTGTTCAAGGGATGTGATGTAAAACACCATTTCGTAGACATGGATGGAGAACCACCTGAATGCAAGAAAGTAGTGAAAGATTATATTTGGGCCTGTGTAGCAACTACACTAATGTGTAATCTGTAGCTTTTAGTTTCCCTTCACTTGTAGCAGGAACATGTGAGCTCTGCGATACCAAGCTCCATGAAGTGGTAGAAAACTGAGCTATGTTAGCTCAGTTTGTTGGCATTCATCCTAATCATTTCATATTCAGTTCAAATTTTTCTATGAAAATCTTATCTCCATGAATGCTTACAGATTCTAATTGCATACAAGTATGCACAAGATATGTAGAGGAGTTTCTATCACTGATTTATATAGTATTGACTATTGAGTGGAATATATGAGCTCCTAGCTAATAGTTCTCTGAGGGAGCTAAACTGGATTCCTTAATGGAAAAGAAACAATCAGCTGGAAGTTCCTATTTTATCTTTCTCCCTTTCTTAGCTAAAATAGACTTTTCTCTCTAAGTGAATATTCCACATAATTCTAGGCCAAATCAGTTCTCGCTTGTCTTGATTAATAGTTTATCCAAGCAGCTCCAACAAAACCTAACGAAATCACTAGCCAGTCTCAATACAAGTTAAACCCAGTGTTTATGTGTAGGTGCGCCAGCAATTACAGAAAACGGGGTTAGCCTTCCTTCTGGAGGTTGTTATTTTTTAGGATTGTTGTACGTGCTCGGTTTAGTGCTCCTGGCAGCTATAATTGTTGTTGGTTTAGGGTTTAGGGTTTAGGGAAGGCCATATGGAAGATCAAGTTTACCACCTTCACTTGGATGGCTACTTCTCAGGGTAGTGCAAGGAGAAGGAGTGAGGCATTTTGGTGCCCAGGCTCAGCTGCACCTGATATCATGGACGTTGAATGTTGCATGGGGATCCGAAAATAGGGCAGTTAAGACACAAGGATGGTTGATGGAAAAAACACTATACAGGGGTATATCGTAGAGCACAGTGCCGTACTATCGGCCTTTTGCGCAGCGTGGGAGACAGCTCCGTTCGTGCTTGATTCTGATCCGTGGCCCGGGATGTTTGTTGTCATATGAGCCTAGGTCTAGTCTGTCAGCCCGTATGGGTATATTGAATGCGCAGAAGAAGCACTCAGCTGAGTAGATAGACGTGTGAGCAAGACAATGTATCATGAGAGTTAATAATTTATCAGGGAGGGGATGTTCAGACTTGGTGACCTGAATTAAGCAAACAAGGCTTTCATAGATGGATAGGTGCGTATTACAACGCTAGTCGCAGACTCGCAATACATCAAACTTGGCCAGTCAGTTTACAACACCAAAACTGTCGGAGTGGCTAAATCCTGGACCCCTAGTGCCACATGGAAGGACTAAGCAAAGTAATCCTAGTTACTTGACCTAAAGTAAGTCATGATGACAACACAGAGAACTAACACGGCCACCAGGAGACTGGTAACGGCACTAGTTGAGCTATGCGTGAGATTTGATACGCTCTTAGTGCATCCACGATGGGATTTGTCACCTGGTCAACTGGGGGCAGACTGAACCAGCGGCTGGTTGACGATGGGCACCGGATGGTGGCGGGTTGAAGAGCTTGGCTAGCTGTTGCATTGAGCGACCGGTCGATCTGGTTAGGATTCAGTCTTGCGGCATAAACATCTTCGAACTCAAGAAAGGCACACGACTGGGAAACATGGTAAAGAGACACGGATTAACACAATCAGAAATGTGAGTACCAGAATAAAACGTATAGCTACCAGGATTGATGCACTTGTATTACTCGAAACAAGGATTGTGCATGCCCCTTGCGGGCAAGGGAGGTCATGAGGTGGGGGCTGAAACTGGGGAAGAAAGGATCGGTGATTGCCCTAGAACACTACTCGGTGGTAGGTGGCCGTTTGGGCTTCAGTTACTGCATGACAGATGACAGATGGGACGAGACAGCTCACAAAGGTATCTGCATGCCCGACCGTCAGACAATGGCATGCGCCGCTATGCAATAGACGGCACCTACTCGTCATAAAGACTCAGAACCTATTTCTTTTCCAACTTCAATACGGTGAGGATACAGGGAATAATACAAGGAATATCGTTGATCCCGAGGTGTGTGGACGCTAGAGATAACGGGAGCATCTGAGCCCGGGCTCAGAAACGAATTTTCGAAGGGGAAGGCCATATGGAAGATCAAGTTTGCCAATGTAGAACATGAATCTTAAGAAAACATTTTGGAGATATTGGAGGCAGCAAGCTTGAACATGATTTCCTTTTTTTTTACCAAACATTGAGCATGTGATCAGTGGAAAAGGTCAACTGTCCAGCAATGACGAAATTCCAAGTGGGTGGTGGCAGAGGTGATTGACAAATTGATTGGGGGCTCCTGCAAATTCTGGAGGTGATGCTATATACAATGGTTTAGCTAGATAGTTTATAATGTTTGAAGGTTGTTTATTTTTTCCTTTTGATCTAAATTGCATGTAAAATGTTGATTCATTTTATGTGGCCATTTTATTTTATTTTGCTATACTTCTCAGTAAACATTGTTTTTGTTAAATAAGTGAAATAAGTTGATGCTAACAACTGTTAGTTTGATAATTCACTCTCCTGCCTTACTTTGGACCACTTACTATATATGTGATGCATCATCTAACCAGCTCTACTAGATGTGCCCTCACCTAAAGGATTTCAATATGTATGATATGGCTAATTTTGCACTTAGCCAGCTACCTTACTGCCATGTACTCTCTCCGTCCCAAAATAATTGTCTCAACTTTGTACTAACTAGCTTTAGTACAAAGTTATACTAAGGTTGAGACACTTATTTTGAGATGGAGGGAGTATATGAAAAAAGACGGCTAAATGGGCACATGAAAGGGGGAGAACCATAGGCAAGGCATGTGCAGGGTCTGCTTGCCTGGAGTTACAACAGCCTGGTACCGTGAAGTATCCTCAAAAGTGTGTCAAAAGCAGGATCTGTACTGGCAACAAGATATATCGGAGGAAGAAGCAAATATCGACAAGAAAAAACGAAAAAACAACCATAAGTTCCAATGTGGTGCTCAAGCAATTATGATGCATGTCAAGTTAAAGTGTTTGAATTAAGTTACATTTACACTAATCAAATTAAATGGAGTTGGAAAACATGAAGCAATAGTTTTTCAACAAAACTCAACATGCATATTGAAATAAAAATTGATTTACCAGTGATGAGTAAAGTAAAATTTGTTAAACATGCATGATAATGCAATGAATGGATTCTATGCATTTTTTGGGGGTATAAAGTTTGTCATTTTCAGATTTAAAATGAATTAGTTATGATTTATGCAAGTTTTAAGTAAATTAATGTAATTTAATTAAGGCATTTTTATTTCTGGTGCAAATGGATATTTATGCATGAAATTGTTTTAAACTTATTTGAAATGCATTTGAATTTTCTAACAGAGAAATAAAACAGAAATTTACTGGGCCAAAACTGGTTTTCAGCCGGCTATCCAACATTCACTGAGCACTGAATGGCGTTGTAGCACACTTGACCAAAGTGGACCGGGCTTGCTCTTTCTCTTGTGCTTGCCCTCTGTGCCATGTGTGATGTTTGGCTCAAACCTCAAGGTACACAAGGTAGGAGTGTCAAGAAGTAGCCGATCCTTGAGAGAACCAAGAAGACACACATAAAGGAGCATATATGATGTCATGTCCCTTGGCGATGTATCTAATGCCATGGTGATGACCCAAGGGTACTTCGCACCAGTTGTCGAGGTGGAGGTATCTCAAACTCTAGGCGAAAGCCTTGCCCAACGCGGAAGTCGATACCAGCGATGATAGCGCCCGTGCAAGTCTGTCTCCTCCTTGGAGGCATCGTCGAATAGTTCATCTCTACAATGGGACATGGAAGGTTGGATCTTGTCTGCAACGGCTACTGGTGTGGTCAAACCACCTCCACTGCGGTTTGGTGTGGGTGATGTGATGCTCTTTGGGTGAAACCTTTGCCTGGCGGCGGTTGGTGCTGATGACGACATAGGAGATGTTGTCGAAGATCTTGTTTCACATTTGCGTTGGGTCTCGTCAGCCCTTGCCAGTTGGATGTGTGTGGTGGTGGAGTCTAGTTTGAGGTTAGGGGTTGCACACCCTTCTTGTCTGTTTTTTTGCACATTTGTCATGTAAACAATCCTTCAATTGTGATGTTTATGGCCTGGTTTTGCTTATAAACTGGGTCATATTTTATTATTCTTATTGAACTTGGAGGAGCACACTATCCTCTTTGACGAGGTTTGAACAATGTTTTTGGGCTAGTTTCGCTTATAAACTGGGTCATTCTATTAAGAAACTTAACAAAGTTGCAGGAGCATACTGTCTATTTGCCAAGGTTAAAAAAAGCCTTGGAAAAATTGTTATAGTGAAATTCTTAAAATTTCGTGTGCAAAACTTTCAAAGATAAGTGAACCTCCATAGCCTTCAACAATGAGGTTGTGCAACCATATAGATAGCTCGTCTTTAAATAAGCATCTTCCTGTTTTTTCTTGCATATTCAAATGATTTTGCTTCATGTATGTATGTACTTTTTTTATTAGTTTGAATTGCTTACCACATATGTCACGTTGTATGTACGTTTTCAAAAAATGTATGTACTATATATAGGTCACTCCACTTGTGGATGGAAATGTTGTAGGAGTACATGTTATCAGCAAACTTGACTTTTTGCTATTGCCGATGACCCAAAAGAATCGGCAACAGTAATGAGATTCTGGTAAGTACCAGTCACGACCCTCTTTGATCCCTTGGAGAGCAACGGAACGTTGTTACATATTGTTGGCAATAATAATGCTTCACATTTAGTGCAAAATAGCATCAGTATGGTAATTTAGCGTCATTTTCATTTTTCGCAACAAACAACTAATTGCTGATGTATCAAGTTATAAGCTTGATTCGTGGGTGTCAATCTCCACCCAACTTAAGTGCAAGCCTGGTGTAAATTACACTGGAGAGAAACTTCACACTACAATTTCCTCCCGGCTGTAACAAATGCTCACTCTGCCATTAACAGATTCAAATAGGAAAGATTTACCTTTGTCAAGAACCATATGACACCCGATGATTTAGGGCCTGAAAGGGTTAAACTGATACGAGAATACCTTTGGCCTGCATAACCGATCCTTTTTTTTTGCGAGGGTAAAGAGATTTTATTCCAGAATAACAGGGTTACACTCAAGAGGCAATAGTTCCTCCACGCAAGGTGGACCTCTACCTAGCCATACGGCAGTAGTACTCTCCGTACGACTATATGAAGCCAATCGATCTGCTACCCTGTTTTGTTCGCGCTTAATTTTCGACGGAATAAACTCTCTAACACCCATGTGTCGCTGAATCTCAACAACCAAATGTCCATAAGCAGAGTACCGAAGACTGTCCCCTCTCATTGCCAAGAAAGCTTCTGACGAATCGGTTTGGACAATAATAGGCCCCTCCTCGTGCTCGATAGCAAGTGCCATCCCTTGCATTAGAGCATGTAGTTCAGCTTCTAGGGCGTCATTGCAGTTGAAGATACACCGATACGCCGCAAAGATGACACTCCCGTCACTACGTCGCAGCACCATCCCCGCTGCTGCTAATCCATCCGCCTTAGCGTAAGCACCATCAACCGACAGTGCTGTTTGGCCTGGCGGGGGCTTTGGCCAAGGTAGCACCGGAGCAGGTGTTCGTACATTAGATTGCTCACTACTAGAAAAAGGGCTATAGATGGAATTGACACTAATGGCGCACCAGACAAGTGGTGCGCCATTAGTATATACTTATGGCGCACCACCTTCTGATACGCCATTAGTGTTGAAACTACTAATGGCGCACCTGGCCCAAGGTGCGCCATTAGTATCAAAAAAAAATTTGAACTAGCGCGCCTGTCCAAACATACTAATGGCGCATCCAGAAGAAGTGCGCCATTACTAGTTGTAACTAGTAATGGCGCACCTGTCAGAAAGTGCGCCACTAATGTTGTTTTTTTATTATTTTTTATTCCTTTTTTTGCAAAACTACTAATGGCGCACTGTCCCACGGTGCGCCATGGGACAGTGCGCCATTAGTATGTTTTTTTTTGCAAAACTACTAATGGCGCACCACCAGAGAGTGCGCCATTAGTAACCTGGATTACTAATGGCGCATTTATGGTTGGTGCGCCATTAGTAAGTGGGCAGCAACAAGATATTTTGGACAGCCTCTCCTCCCACACTCACTTTCTCCCCACTTCATTCTCTCCACCGCCTCCTCCTTGTCTCGGGTGCCTCCTCTTTTTCACCTCATTTCCACCATAGATTCATTCAAATTAAGTGGTTAAATTACCTTGTTTTGATAGGTAAGTAAGGGGGGAAGCTATATTTATGTTGTTCTCCCTACAACAATGTGCACATGCACTTTTTATGGCCTAGCTAGATCTATGTATGTTCGTGGTGTTGCATATGTTTGTGGTGTTGCATATGTGTTTGTGTTTGGAGGTGTACCGGTATTTGAAATGCGATAGTTGCCAATATTTTGCCGGAATGTTGATTCATTTCCGTTTTGGCGAGAATTTTGGCATTAAGCATTCTTTTTGGTCCTATTTTTAGGGAAGGTCATGCCAAATTTTTTCTTGGTTCTAAAATATTGTTTTGCTCTACCCCGCAGGCGACCATGGTCCGCACGATGATCGAAGGCATCGTGAATAGGTTTTTGAGGTCCGCGAAGGCCGAGATGCTTCAAAAGAACGAGATGGAGATAAGATGTCCGTGTCGAAGATGCAAGCTGAAGAGCCTTATTGCGGACCCGGATTCCGGGCAGGTGCGGGACCACCTGCTCTTGCGTGGTTTCATGGATGGCTATCGATGGCAAGGTGATGAAGATGACTACGAAGTCGTCCATGGGGGCCGGGCAAGAAATGAGGAAGGGCAGCAAGACAACCACCGCGGCTCGGGAGGGCGAGAAGACGAAGAATCCCCAGGAGATGATCACGACGGTGATGCTGTACACAGTCATCATGTAGAAGATGCAGGACATGATGATCATGCCGGCGGAGCAGACGACGCTGGACCATCCATGGGTTGGGTGCAGGACCCTCATATTCAAGAGCTGCTTCTCAAGCAGACGGATAACGCAAGAGCTGCCGCCCGAGAGAAAGCCAAGATGGATCAACTTGAGTTAGACGCGGTTACTCCATTGTATGAAGGATGCAGGCCCGAGGATACCCTCCTGAAAGTAACGCTCATGGCTCTGGAGATGAAGGTAAAACACAAAATGACCGACGCATGCTTCGACGAGAACATGTCATTCTAGCACGAACGTCTTCCCAAGGGGAACAAGTGCCCAACCAATTTGGAGGAGGCGAAGAAAATCATGTGTCCTTTGGATTTACCGCACGTGAAATACCATGTGTGCATGAACAATTGCATCATTTATCGGGACGAGCACGCGGAGTCTACCATATGTCCGGTGTGCGGCGTCACTCGATACAAGAAGAGGAAGAAAGCTCCTCGAAAAGTGGTGTGGTACTTTCCGATCACTCCTCGTCTGCAGCGGTATTTCGCGGACCCTAAGGTAGCAAAGCTCCTGCGTTGGCACGCGGATAGGGAGGAGAAGAAGCGAGAAGATGACGCAAATGATCCGGAGATAGATAAAAAAGACAAGATGCTGAGTCACCCTAAGGATGCGAGCCAGTGGCAAGCGTTGAACTTCGAATACCCAGAATTTGGGAACGATCCAAGGAACATCGTGCTGGGCGCGAGCACCGATGGAGTCAATCCGTTTGGCAGCCAGAGAAGCACACATAGCACCTGGCCTGTGTTTGTGTGGATGTACAACCTTCCCCCTGGTTGTGCATGAAGAGGAAGTACATTCACATGAGTATGCTAATTGAAGGGCCGAAACAACCAGGGAACGACATCAATCTGTATCTGGGGCTGCTGAAAGAGGAGCTTGACACGCTGTGGAAAACGCCAGCCAATACGTGGGACGCCGTAGAGAAAGAATATTTCCCTATGAGAGCCGCACTGCTCACGACGGTGCACGACTATCTCGGTTACGGATATCTCGCGGGGCAGGTAGTCCACGGATTTTCTGGATGCGTAAGGTGCATGGATGACACAACGTATCGCCAGCTAGATAGAGATCCCGGGTCTTCGAAAACCGTGTTCATGGGACATCAAAGGTGGCTTCGCGACGATGACCCGTGGAGGAAACGCAAGGATCTGTTCGATGGTGAAACCGAACCCCGAAAACGCCCGTGTACGAGGAGCGGCGAGGAAATAGACAAGCTGTTGAAAAATTGGAAAGACTGCCCACTGCCGGGAAAGAAGCAAAAGGCGCCAGAGCCGGGAAAGAAGCGAAAGGCACCAGAGCCGCTGCTCAAGGTATGGAAAACGAGGTCTGTTTTCTGGGACTTGTCGTACTGGAAGATCCACCGTGTGCCTCACAGCCTTGATGTCATGCATATCACGAAGAACGTGTGCGAGAGTCTGCTTGGTACCCTGCTCAACATGCCAGAGAGGACCAAAGATGGGCCGAAAGCAAGGGCAGACTTGAAATCAATGGGCATCAGGCAGGAGCTTCACGCTAATGATGATGATGATGATGATGAGGCGAAGAAGGACACAGAAAGTCGTCGCAAAGGCAAAAAGGCCAAGAAGACCGGAAATGACTACCCTCCCGCGTGCTTCACTCTAAGTCAGGAGGAGATCGAGCAGTTTTTCACCTGCCTCCTAGGAGTAAAACTTCCTTACAGTTACGCGGGGAAGATAAGCAGATACCTAGACCCAGCGAAGCAGAAGTTCAGTGGGATGAAGTCTCACGACTGTCACGTGCTGATGACGCAGATACTTCCAGTTGCAATCCATGGGATCATGGACGCGCACGTCCGTGGAACGCTATTTGGCCTATGCAACTTTTTCGACGTCATCTCTCAGAAGTCGATTGGCGTGAGGCAACTCAGAAGGCTACAGGAAGAGATCGTGGTGATACTATGCGAGCTTGAGATGTACTTCCCGCCCGCATTCTTCGACGTTATGGTGCATCTGCTGGTCCATATAGTGGAGGATATCATCCAACTCGGGCCGACGTTCCTGCACAGCATGATGCCGTTCGAAAGGATGAATGGTGTCATCAAAGGATACGTTCGCAACATGTCACGTCCAGAGGAAAGTATAGCCAGGGGCTTTCTAACCGAAGAGTGCATCTCCTACTGCACGAATTATCTAGGCATCGAGAACCCCGTTGGTCTGCCCGTCAACAGGCACCTCGGCAGGCTCGCTGGATGGGGTCATCGTGAGGGTCGCCGCGAAATGCATGTCGACTTAGAGGGTCGAGTCGCCGACTTTGAAAGAGCAAACCTAGTCGCGCTACAACACATAGACGTGGTCGATCCTTGGGTGGTAGAGCACAAAACCTTTATTAAGAAGACGTACAATGACCGAGGCCAACAGAGGACGGACGAACATGTAATCAAAGAGCACAACTCATGTTTCACGCGTTGGTTCAAGCAGAAGCTTCTGTCGTACCCTTTACATGAGGATTCTTCCGCGGAAGAACAACTCATATTCGCCTTGTCACAGGGCGCCAAGCACAACCTGATGACCTATGAGGCGTACGATATCAACGGCTACACATTCTACACCGAGGCCAAGGACATGAAGAGCGATGGTTATCAGAACTCCGGGGTAACGATGGAATCCTACACCGGTAATGACAAGGACAGATACTACGGAAGGATCGAGGAGATCTGGGAGCTGAGCTACGCTGGAGAGAAGGTCCCGATGTTCCATGTCAGATGGGCGAAGAGCGTCCTAAAAGAAGACCGGTATTTCACCACCATGGTTATACCCGAAGCCAAATCCAAGACCGCGGGCGCAAACGTCACCGCGAAAAATGAGCCATGGGTACTGGCTTCCCAAGTTGACCAATGCTTCTTCATTACCGACCCATCAAAGCCCAGTCGTGTTGTCATGAGGAGAGGCAAAAGGAAGATCATCGGAATGGATGGAGTAGCCAATGAGCAAGACTTCGACAAGTACGGCGACCCGAGGATCGAACATGACGACGATGATGAAGTAGCAGCATACACCACAAGAAGAAGCAGGACCACCCTACCTAAAGGACGTCCGTTCCACAGAAGAACTCCATTTGCGAAAAAGAAGGGCAAGAAGATTGTGAACAGATAGCTAGCTAAGATCGATTGTATTTAAATCGTAGCCATCATTTCTCGATTGTATTTCATGGACACTTTTTGAACTATCATGAATATTTTCAAATTTCATGGACACTCGATCTCGATCCCCCTCCATCTCGATCGCTATCCCACCTCGCCAGATCCGGTCCCCCTCGCCGCCGAGCACCCCCCGGTGCACCGGCCGCCGCCGCCGACCCCCGCACCCCTCCCCTACTCAACCGCCGCCGCCGACCCCCCGCACCCCTCCCCTACTCAACCGCCGCCACCGACCCCCCGCACCCCTCCCCTACTCAACCGCCGCCGCGACCCCCCGCACCCCTCCCCTACTCAAATACTCATAAAAGGTGTCCCCGCCTGCCGGCGAGCATGGCTCCGGTCTGGCTGGAGTTCGAGTAGAACACCCACAGAACCTTTTTTCCCAATTTATGAAAAACAGACGTCAAATTTTTTGCACGTTGACGTGAACTTCCTCTGCATCGTCCGTTCCCCTACACGAATCTCAAGGCAGAGGGGGAAGTCACGCGATTGTTTTATAATGGGCGTGGACGCTCTCCTCAGGGAACCCACACACACCCATCACATTAGCTAGTGCATCTAGCTGCCACCCGGGAGTCAACAGGGGGGTGAGGGATTATGCAAATACGAGTATTAGTTTTAGATACATGGCAAGTTTGCAATAAAAACCTTTTTTTTCTTTTTTCACAGACGGCAGACTATGTAAAAAAATAGTTTTAGATACATGGCCGCTTTTTTCTTGTTTTCAATTCGTCCATGGCAATTTTATTAATTCTTATTTGTACCGTACCATGGCAATTTTTTAACCATTTGTATAACTTTTATTTTCTGTCCATAAATAAGTATTTTAAATGAAAAAAAAATTGTGGAGCCTGGGAATCGAACCCAAGACCTCCTGGTGTGAGAACTGGTTGCTGACCAGTCGAGCTAGTAGAGGGCGCTTGATGTGGATCAGGTCAGGTGGAATATAACCTGTTGGCTCGAGCAGAAAAAAAAATTACTAATGGCGCACCAGGGTGAGGTGCGCCATTAGTGTGGATGTACTTATGGCGCACCGAGGGGTGGTGCGCCATTAGTATTGTGCCGCCCCCATCCATAGTCCTCCCCGGCGGCCCACCTCTCTCCCTCGCCCTCGATCCCCTCTCTCTCCCTCGCCCTCGCCCTCGATCCCCTTCCCCGACGCCGCTGCCCCACCGCCTCGACGCCGCCCCGACGCCGCTGCCCCACCGCCTCGACGCCGCCCCGACGTCGCTGCCCCGCCGCCTCGAGGCTGCCCCACCGCCTCGCCGCCCCGACGCCGCTGCCCCGCCGCCTCGACGCCGCCCCGACGCCGCCTCGACGCCCCGACGCCGCCTCGACGCCGCCCCGACGCCGCCCCGACGCCTCGACGCCTCACCCTGGTGAGTTCCGGCCCTTTCATCCAAGGAGCGCGGCACCGGCGAATCTAGCTGACCCTCGTGTCGTGTCTCTGCTCTGCAGGTAGAGCGCGCCGGCGAGCGACCAGGACGAGGACGACGCTGGGAGAGGAGGGCCACGTCGCCTCGGCTCTGACTGGTGGTGCTTCAGCCTCGGCTACAGCAAACATAGGTGAGTCCCCCACCCCCTTCTATTCTTCCTCCTCTCTGGTCCTTTATCAGCAAACTGTCTGTACCAATTGAATTGTTAAGCTAGCAGAGACACCCCAGAAGATACTAGTATTACCCGGACTTGTAATTTTGCTATTCAAACAGTTAGTCAGTCAGTGATGAGTGTGATCAGTTTTCAAAACATTTGGGATTCGCCTAAATTTGCCACTGCAAATCCAAAATGCAAAGCACAGACTAACAAATAAGCAGCTAGTAGTATATTTCAGTAAGTACTAGGATTGGATTGGGCAGTCCATATATATAGCACACTACAAACCAAGTTCATCATGAGCTGCTGCTGCAACTTAGTAAAAATTATGTCAAGCCTACATATCTTCCTTATCAAGCCAAACATAACAGAAGCAGGTGCAGGAGCTGTAGTACTCCATTTGGAGACTTTAACTGGATCAGATTAGGTACTCCATTTGCTGTAGTACTCCAGTTAAGTTAACTGAAACTAGTGACATCACTTGAAGCAACTTAAGTCTGAATAATCAAATTCATCATACACTATTACTTGAATCAAAGATCAGGTATTCCATTACAGTAGCAAGTGTACCAGTATTATTGGAGTAAAAAAATTCAGTTAAATTGTGCAGTAGTGTACTCCTGCTTGCTCTTCTCTGAAGCTTGTGAAATGATATACTTGCACTGATAAACTGAAAGAAATATTGCATTATAACTCTGGCTAAGTATTGAAACATAATACAATTCTGCTTATGTGTTGCATCTTTTGGAACTATATTTATCATTACCATTTCAAGGAATCTGCACTTCATGTGATGTTCGATCTCAACTTCGGCTTGAGAAAACATGTACTGATAAGCAAAATAACGGTTATCATGGTCCGACTCATGTTGAAGATTGTGCACCCCGGTTGAAAGCAGATTGCCTCAAGCAGGAAATCACTAGGAATTGTGCTTCTGGATGTATTATGTGCCATTGGTCTTTTTTATAAGCAAAAACAATTGTTAGCTTTTAGATGTTGTGGTGGTTCACTTGGTGGTATATTGTTTTGACTTACACTTGTTAGCTTTTTTATAAGCAAAAACATGCCAATGTATTTTCCATGCTGTGATGGAGGCCTTTTTTGCCTTGTCCACCCGAGAGGCCCTTGAGTTAGCTGGAATGTCGATTAACTTCCGTTCCAGCAAATTCGGGTACTCCATATGTCCTATTTTCAGCAAAGGTCATGCTGAAATTTTCCGTGAATTTTAGCATGACTTCGCTAAAAATAGGACATATGGGGTACTTGTGACTAATGCATGGACCAGGGTACTTGTGACTAATGATGAAAGCTTAGGCTTTTAGGGTGCCTCGGCGTCGAAAAACCCTCAATGATAAAAGCTTAGCTTTTAGGATGCCTCGGTGTCGACAAACCCTAAACAATAACCAACTTTTTAACCAAACTTTGTTCCTATTTAGAGAGAAACATGGCCAACAACGATGAGGCCGGGGGTTCGGGCGGCAAGGCATTCTGGGAGCTGTCCCAGGAGATGGAGGACCAACCTCAGTTGTATGAGGACGCCGCCTTCCCCATCGATCCTGAGACCACTGATGGTACCGCCGAGGATGACCCCACTGATGCCACCATTGATGGTGCCGCCGAGGATGCCACCACTGATGATGGCGGCGCACGTACAGATGGCAGCCAATCGAAGAGGCAACGGAAGGACCGGCGCCCGATCGTGCTCCTCACCCTCAAGGAGGAAGTTACTGAAGTGGACTCCAACGGGAATCCAACGGCGCCCGAACGAATAGTCAAGGGGTACTCGCTTCAGCTCGGGTGCATTCTCTAGAGCACCGTCTCGATCAACACCGAGAATCTGAGGCATCCTGACCAAGGGAATTTGCGCAACCTCCTCTTCACGAAGCTGCACGAACGATACAAGTTCCCCGCTGAATTTGCAAACACAAGCCTCAAAGGGAATAAAGTGAACAATGCTGCCCTCACGAAGATGAGCAAGGCCCTGTCTACTTGGAAAAGCAATGTGAAGAGAATGATCGAGAAAGGTGAGAGTTATTAGAAGATCAAGGAGAAAAATCCTTCGATCACCGAAGATGACTACAACGACTTCAAGATCAATTGCTCGAGCACCGCAAACTCCCAATCAAGTGAGTGGGGGAAACAAATGCGGGAGCTGAACATAGGGGAACACACACTCGGTCCCGGCGGTTACAGAGTGGCGGAGCCTATATGGGACAAGGAGGAGGCGGACCGTGCCGAGCAAGGCCTACCGCCCCTCTTCGATAAATACGGTGACAAGCAGACCAGGAACTTTGTCAGGGCCCGGTACAAGAAGGACCCGAAAACAAAGGAGCTTACCACAGATCCGAAGACCAGGAAGCTTGAGCTTGTTCTGGTAAGGAATACACCCCCACGTAATTAGCTCCATATGGTTGCATTCTAATTAATGAAGCCAAATTTCTAAATGGTTCACATTCCTTCCGCAGGCGACTGAAAGCAGTAGCGCGGGGTCGACTAAGAGCAACCCTTGGGACACCACTCTAAATAGGGCGTTGAATGTAATGAAGAACAAGGATAAGCTCAGTAAGCCGACGTCAGCTGGTCGTGTGGCCGACAAAGGCTTGTCGACAAAATGGGGGTCATACTATACCGCTGGTGTGCAAAAGGAGAAAAAGACCAGCTCGGAAAGCCAGGCGCGAGAGGTTTAAGAACTCAAGGCACAGGTGGCGCGGATTCCGGAGATTGTCCAAGAGCAAGTGGAACAACGACTCGGAGCGACGATCACCGCCATTGTGCCTACCTTGATCTCGGGGTTGAGTGCGTGGATTGCGGGCGGCCAACAGGGGCCGCCCCCGATTCCTAGCTTCACGGCCAGCAACTCGCATAATGCGATGGCGGGGCCATTGGTGCCTCCGGCGGAGGCGGCATTGGTGTCTCCGACGCCGGCACGGGAGCTTAATGCACCCGGGTGTACGCCGGCCGGCACCTCTACAGCAAGCGGCCCCTCCGTCAATTGCACGCCCGCCGTTGGCGGTGCCTCGACATTAGCCGAGCTCGACGCCATCATTACGGTAACTAATTAAGCCTCTCTCGGCCGAGGACTTCATCTCCTTGCCTTTGACTGGGCATCCCTGACGCCCTACATGTTTTCGCAGGGCGCCGCCGACGTTCCGTGCACTCTCCTCCACTTCATGAACAACGAGTTGGTCGATGTCGCCAAGGGCAAAATCGTTCAACCGGGCAACCCCTTGTTCCACGGTACCCAGATGCCACCCAACTTGTTTAGGGTTCAACCGGTTCGGGTGCTGCCAGGCTGCGACGAGTTGTTACCCTCCCGCGGCCCTGCCTGAGCTGGCCCCTGCTTTGGCCGAAGAGCCAGATTCGTTTGGGGGCGGGGGACACCACCCCAAAGACAACACCGCCAGTCGTTTTATGACAAGCTCGAGTTCATCGAAAACGGAGTTCACTTGCATCTTCTATGATGTTTTCGATGTTGGAGGGTATGCCGGTTCTTCTATGTTGGAGGTTTCACTCCTTTGTTTGCTAAGCATACCTCCCCTACCTCTTCTTACTATGTCGCTGTTTTGATGCTACTCGTCTTGCTCTATCCAACAAGCTTGAGTTTTCTCAATTCGGAGCTCATATGAAGAAGTACTGGCAGTTCTGGTTTTCCTTGGAGCTGCCGTTTTCCCCTTAGTTTGCTTGGCTCTGCCCCAGCGGTAGCACCGCGACCCACAGCGGTAGTACCGCCGAAGCTCCCCAGCGGTAGTACCGCTCTCAGAGCGGTAGTACCGCTCCAAGTGGTAGTACCGCTCTCCGAACGGTAGTACCGCTTGGGACCTTCGGCCGTAGTACCGCAGTGCTTCCGGGCTACTGCCGCCTCGATTCGAGTTCGATGTTTTTCGTGTCGGGTTTTGCGGTACTAGGAGCGGTAGTAGTGGCGGTAGTACCGCTCCAAGCGGTAGTACCGCTCTTACTCCCGCGGTAGTACCGCTCTGGGCCCAGGGCCCTGTCTTCCTCGCTAGCGCGGTAGTACCGCTGGGTGGGAGCGGTAGTACCGCTCTCAGCGGTAGTACCGCCCTGCCCTAGCGGTAGTACCGCTCTGTGCGGGGATGTACAGTGGGGTAACGGTTGGATTTCCCCCCTCCTATAAAAGGGGGTCTTCTTCCCCATTGAACTTTATCCCTTCGAGCTCGTGTTCTTCCCCTATTGTTGACCTTCTCCGAGCTTGCTATCTCTCAATCCCTCCATGGATTCTTGCTAGTTTTTGGGGGGAAAGAGAGAGGAGATCTAGATCCACATTTCCACCAATCACTTTCTCCTCTAAGTGAGGGGAACCCCTTGGATCTAGATCTTGGAGTTCTTCGTGTTCTTCTTTCGTTCTTCCTCTCATTTTCTTCCCTAGCATTAGTTGCTTCGGTGGGATTTGGGAGAGAAGGACTTGGGCACTCTGTGTGCCTTTGCCATTGCATTTGGTGCATCGGTTTGAGTTCTCCACGTGATACGTGGAAGTTACAAGTTGAGAAGCTTATTACTCTTGGGTGCTTGGTGCCCTTGAGCTTGTTCATCTTGGGTGCTTGGGCGCCCCTAGTTAGTTGGTGGTGTTCGGAGCTCAATCATTGTGGTGTAAAGCTTCGGGCACGCGTCGGGGTCTCCAATTAGGTTGTGGAGATCGCCCCGAGCATTTTGACGGGTACCGGTGACCGCCCCCAAGGGTTGCCAAAGTGTACGGGTTCGGTGACCGCCCCCAAGGGTCGCCATTTGTACGGGTTCGGTGACCGCCCTCAAGGGTCCCTTAGTGGAATCACGGCATCTTGCATTGTGCTAGGGCGTGAGGAGATTACGGTGGCCCTAGTGGCTTCTTGGGGAGCATTGTGCCTCCACACCGCTCCAAACGGAGATTAGCATCCGCAAGGGTGTGAACTTCGGGATACATCGTCGTCTCCGCGTGCCTCGGTTATCTCTTAACCGAGCCCTTTACTTATGCACTTTACTTTGTGATAGCCAAATTGTTCTTTGTCATATATCTTGCTATCACATAGTTGCTTATACTGCTTAGCATAAGTTGTTGGTGCACATAGGTGAGCCTAGTTGTTTTAGGTTTTGTGCTTGACAAATTAACCGCTAGGTTTATTCCGCATTTGTTCAAGCCTAAACCATAATTATTTTAAAACGCCTATTCACCCCCCTCTAGGCGACATCCACGATCTTTCAGACGACCGAGATGGCGCTACAGAGAAAACCTTGGGTGGCCGCTAAGGGAATTTCTGATCGAGACGAAGAAGGTGTTGGGGGCCGAACGCAAAAAGAGAAGATGGCAAGGTGGAGTGAGCTCAAGGTGGTGGAGGATGAGAACTTTGCCACAAGTTCTTCTTTGTAAGTGCCACCGAATGCATTTATCTTATTTCTTTCTTTTGCAATCTGGTTTCCTTCCCGTCTATTATTGGCATCTTCATCAACCTCGTTGTCCTCCTCAATGAATATGCTCAACCTTGATCTCTTTGAAGTGGTCTCCGCGATTCTTTGGATCCACTTCTGGTTCTTGCATAGCTCTTTGTAGCAATGATGCAACGTGAAGGGCTTGTGACCGAACTTGGTTTTTCTATGCTTGGATAGTTTTTGGATGTAGGGGCCATATTCCGTCACTTGCACACCGCTCAGTGGTGCATGATTCATTTAGTTGGGAAAAGGAGGAGAGCCTTCTTAGCACTTGTATTTTGTTGTCTCGCTCTTTGTAGGTATCCAATGCAGTTTGGGTTTTAATCGATTTTTCCTAGCTGACATGGATTATATTTTTTAGGTAAATAGCTGACTTAGATTTTTCTTTATCCAGCCATTCTTATTTTTGGTCATATGCATGTTTCTGCAGCTGATGAGCTCATGAACGGAAAGGTTCAAGCCATGGTCATCTCGCCAGAGACATCACCTGAAGCCGAGCTATTCGCCAACCTCGCGAAGCGCAGCAGCATCCCGATCCTTTCCTTCTCGGCCACCTCGCTGGCATCAATTCCGTCGCAGGCACGTTTCTTTGTGCACAGTGCAGCCAACACCAACTCCCAGGCCGCGCCCGTTGCATCCATCCTTGAGGCATTCCAATGGCGCGCGGCCGTCCTGCTACTCGAGGAGTCCACCTACGGCATCAGCATTGTCTCGGCATTGGTCCACGAGTTCCAGGGGCACGGGCACGGGCACCGCGTACGCGGCATAATGGACAGCGTGGCTGTGCCAGCCGACGCGACAGACAGCCGCCTCGACGTAGTGTTTCTTGCAGTGAAGAACATGCCGGCGCGGGTGGTCGTCGTGCATGTGACTTCCGCTCTGGCTGTGCGCCTCTTCCGCCGGGCCATGGCCGCCGGCATGATGTCGGAGGGGTACGTCTGGATCGCCACGTCCGCCGTGGGCGATGCGGTGGACAGTCTCAGCCCCGGCGACCTCGACTGCCTGCAGGGGTCGTCAGCCTGCGGGTCCACGTGCAGGCAACGGAGCAAGTTAGAAACTTCTCAAGACGGTTCAAGCAGAGGTTTCGGCAGGAGAACCCGGCTACCCATGACACCGTGAGCGTGCCGGTGTGGCTACTCTGGCTGTATGACACGGCATGGGCAACCACCACGGCGGCCGACAGGTCCTTCCGAACGACGACGCACGCAGCTGGAACGGGACTTGCCGATGCCGTGCTCAGCACCAGGTTCCATGGCCTGGCTGGAAGTTTCAGGCTGGTCGATGGGCAGCGGCAGATCCCAGCAACATACGAGATCGTGAATATCATAGGCGCCGGAGCGAGGACGGTCGGGTTTTGGACGCCGGAGTTTGGGATCTCAACAAGTTTGTACCCCAGGAGTGGCAAGGAGCTGAAGCAAATCCTTTGGCCAGGTGAAACGGCGGTTGTTCCGGTAGGGTGGAGCGAGTCCCCAAATGGGCGTCCGCTTCGCGTGGCTGTCCCGGTGAAGCGTGGATTCAGCCAATTTGTGAACATTTCCGGCGATCCAAGGACGGGAAGAGAAATTATCACCGGCTACTGCATCGACGTATTCCATGCAGCCACGGCGAAATTGGCCCATCCAGTCGCGTATCAGTACGTGCCAGTCAACGATAACTCCGAGTCTTACGACATGCTTGTCAACCTGGTGCATGAAAATGTGAGTGCAAATCCCATGATATAAGCTACGTATTCCCTTTGTTCCGAAATTCTTAAATTCATAGGTATATTTAATACGAACTTGATTAATGTTAAATGTATTTAACTTGGAACAAACCTAAAACTTCAAGTATTTTGAAACAGAGGAGTGTTTTCTTTTTTGCGAGGGACATAAGCTACTTGTGTAGTGCAATCAATTGAACTGCGATTCATTGTTGCAGAAAGTCGACGCGGTGGTTGCAGACATGACGATAACAGCGAGCCGGATGAAGCTTGTTTCTTTCACGGTGCCATTCGCTGAATCTGGGTGATCGATGATCGTGGCAGAGGAGGACAGAAGCAACAGCATGTGGATTTTCGTGAAGCCATTAACGCCATTACTCTGGCTCACCTGCATTGCGCTCTTCTTCTTCTCCAGCTTCATTGTGTGGGCGATCGAGCGCGAATCCAGCCCTGATTTCCCATACATGACTTGGAAGCAAGTCGCGTTCCGGTTCTTCAGTGCATTCTCAACTCTAGTCTTCTCCCAAAGTATAAACCAAAACATGCAACATGTATATATATATAGCTGAACCGATACATATACTAAAACTAATATACTCATTGTCACCTACCTTTAGAGGAGAAGCTGAAGAGCAACCTGTCGAAGCTCGTGGTGGTCATATCGATGTTTGTGGCATTCATTGTCACAACATGCTACACGGCCAGCCTGACGTCTATGTTGACGGCTCGACCGCTCCAACCGACGATAAGCGTCCTGGGAGAAAGGGACTACGTGGGCTATCAAGAGGGATCATTCATCGCCGACTTCCTAATAGACATGGGCTTTCACGAGGCCAAGTTAAGGGGATATACCACAATCGATGAGTACGCCGATGCTCTGAGGAGAGGGTCAGAGAACGGAGGGGTCTCGGCGATTTTCGACGAAATGCCCTATCTGAGGCTCTTCCTGTCGCGCTACTGCCAAGGCTACTCCATGGTCGGTCCAACCTACAAGAGCGCCGGGTTCGGATTTGTATGTGTCTCTTTCCCCACCCCCTAATTAAATTGTAGCAATCCAGGTCGATCAGATATTCAGGTGTGTACGTACGACGGAGTGCAACAAGAATGATTGTGGCTCTATTTCAGGTATTCCCCATGGGATCTCATCTAGCTCTTGACGTGTCGCGCGCCATCTTGGAGCTGGCAGAGGGAGAGAAGCTTGCACGCATCGAGAACAAGTGGTTTGCGCACCCTGGGGTCTGCGTGAACAAGAACAACAGCACCGACTCGTCGTTCAGGCTCGACCTCAGGAACTTCGGTGGGCTGTTCCTCATCAGCGTCTTGGTCTCGTGCCTCATGCTGCTGATAAACCTGACCGCATGTGTGGCCAGTAGTCCCCACAGAGTTCCGCCGTGGCTGTGTTCTTGGCTTTTGAGATTTGAGAGCCTCCAGCGGCGCCGAGATGAGTTCGTGGGGAACGGCGGTGGCGCACCTGAGCGAAATCCTCCGGAGCCGGCCGCCGGACAGACAGTGCAAGAAGCAGCTGTGACTACTAGTTCCTCGGAATCCTCCAGAACCTCAGCAGCCTCTTCGCCCGTTCCAGAAGAAATCGTAGCGCTTCCTCCAGGCCGTTCGATCGAGCGGGTTCTGCAGGAACATTCAGCCTCGCCGACCCAGTCCATACTCCATACAAATGCAGCCTAGGCAAACCGTGACAGGTCGAGCAAATCGTGGCAATTTCGGAAATGTACGGGCGGCCTACTTTCGCACTTTTCAGTCATTTCTCGTGGGGGTATAATTGTATCATATCGCATGCAGGCAATGAATAGTAATTTCGGAAATGTGTTGGAATAATTAATAACAAGTCGTGACACTCGTGCATCTATGCTGTCAGAACTGCTACAAGTTACTGTTATGCAAGAATGAGTGGCTGTACTAACTACATGCCCTCAACCGGAATTTTTTCGAAGCGGAGGTAAAAGATTTGCCTCTTCCATTAATTAAGAAGAAGTTTAGAGTTGCTTTCACAACAGAAAAGCAAGATAAGATACATAGATTCTATTCCCGCGGCATGATGTTTCCCAAGTGTTTCGAGCCTGCGGCGATCCAAAGCCTAGCCTCATTCTTGATGTTACCAAATATGATGGATGGTAGCGTCGATTTTTGTTCGAACACCCTCAACCGGAATGAGTGGTTGTGTTATGAAAGAAATCTAAAGTTTAGGAAAAGGATCAATATCGGGCGGCCGATCCATCGCAAACATCGGTAGGACAACCGCTGGATGCTATGAGGAGAACCTCTGGCCACTGTTAGGCCTTGTAAAATGGGAGATGCTTAGATAAACAAACCAGATTTTTTTTAAACACCGATGCTTATTTGTACAGGGTAGACGCTTAACTAAGCGTCTCTCCTGTAGAAATAGGCACCGGTGCTTCAGAAAATTTCGGTTATTTTTCTAAGCACCCCTCTAAGCATCTCCCATTGTACAAGGCCTTACGACGGCGGTAGCCGGATGATGCGGCCATGACTCACCGATGTTGGGAAGACGATTGCCGGGTGCTACGACGCCAAGCTGCGAAGGCGACCGTGGATGTAGACCGACCGACGGGCCATGCCGAACGAGGACTCGAGCTGCTGCAGACGGCCAGGCTGTTACTCGAACCACGACAGAGCGGCGTCTTTTTAATGCGGGAAGGCCATCATGACTAATTTTATTAAGATCAAATAATCAGTACATCATCAACTAGTTTAGTGGTGAATAGGGCCGCAAGAAAAGCTTGAGGCTCGTGAGCCGCTCGAGATTGACTCGTATTTTAGCTCAACTCGAAAAGAAATGAGATGAGTATGAATACTTTAAAGCAACTCCAATGCAAAGACTCAGATGGACACGTATTTTGTCCGTTTGGGTCATCTGTTCTGTCCGCCTAGCGGATGAGCCGGACATGCGCGGACTGTGGATGCACCCAGCGCAAGCGCATAAAGCGGACAACGCGACCACGGTGGAGACGTCGACGCCGCCGGGCCAGTCGTCGTGGCCGCCGCCACGGCTTGCTGCTTCATGGCGTCGTCCGTCGCGGAGGACATGGCCGACATCGCGCCGTCCTTCCACCTGATCTGCAGTTCACTGGGTCTCCCCGAAGTCGCCGTGGAGGAGCACGCAGAGGAAGACCAGCGCCAACACGCAAAGGAGGAGCACGCTATGGCTAGCTACTGAGCTCGGGAAGGGGTTGCAGGAGCAGAGGAAGTGAAGATTAGGAGTGCGTGAGATGTGAGCACGAGTGGAGGCTTGGGTGGGTGGTGGTGCTCGGGGCCTCCTTTTATAGCGGCCGTGTCCGCAGCCGCCGTGCCAGCGATGTCTGCCCGCCGCATCGGGAGCGGCCATGGCCGACATCGCGTCGTCCTCGAGGGCGCGTCCTTCCACCAGTCTGCAGTTCCCCACAGGTCTCCTCGGCCCCGCGCCGCCCGCCTGCTGTTACTCGGACCCACCGTGCTCCAATGCCCCGGCCCCGTGCCGCCCTGCTGCTCCGCTCTGCTTAGAACGGGCGGCGGCGGCCTGCGTAGGTGGCCTCGTCGGCGAGCGGCGGCGGTGGCCTGCGCAGGTGGCCTCACCGGCGAGCGTGGCGGCGGCCTGTGCAGTGGCCTCGTCACCAAGCGTGTGCGGTCACTGATGTGTAGGTCCAGGGCGCACACGAGCGAACGAGAGTCCGCGACGGGAGCGTCCGCTTTGTCCGTCGCGGATCTATTTATGACTCAAATTTGAACTCAGTTTGGATCGAATCGTCCCGTTGGGCCAACTTTTTTGTCCGGATAACCCAAACGAATAAAATGAGTCGCCCCATTGGAGTTGCTCTTATGTAGCTCGATCGAGAAGCGAGCCGATCTTGAGCCAGCATTGGCTCACTCGATTTTAACTCGATAGCTCGATATCATATAAGTATAATAAATAACCTTTATATATATTGCCAAGAATTAGGATCATTCATTTTCATATATGTTATGTATGATGTTTTTTCTTCACTTTACCTACTAGCAAACATGGAAATTAAGTATGGAGAAAATTTATTCTCATCACGTGGCCAACCATGTGTTTAATATCTTTTTATTTTCGTCAAAGTGAGCTGGCACACCTTCATCGCCTTCTATCTATGATCTCTTGTTTTAGATACTAGTTTTCACTTGAGAAAGAATAAGTCGAATTTATAGTGATTTTTCGGTTCTGTTGTGGCATATCTTGCTTTAAAATTTGCCTTAAAATGATTTTAAAAATCATTTTATTTAGCTTGAAACTAGCTCGAGATCGACTCGAGATCATTACAAGCTGAGCACAAGCCACTTTCTGCAGCTCGGCTTTGAGCTTCGCACATTTTGAGCTCGCTCGAATTTTAATATGAGTTGAGCTGAGCCTAGGCCAACTCACTCGAACTCGACTCTTTTGTAGCCCTAGTGGTGAGGCAACCTAGGGGTTCCTCCGACCACCTACTCGAAGTCTTACTAAAAAACAATATTGAGCTAGCACATGAGCCGCTTGATTAGTGGACCGATAACAATGTTTAAACTTATATTGTATACGAGCAATTCAAGAGGAATTGACGGGATTTTTTCTTGACCACGTCATACGTAAAATCGGAGAATACCATGTGAAAGTTGAAACCGATTTTAGATGTTAAGGAGTGTAAGACATGTTATATTGTACATATGTAGTAGCGTCGGATAGATATACGAAAACTTGTTGTTCTACCAATCTCTCAGAGAAAGAGAGGCTTCACTTATCTCTGTATATATATATTCACGACGATCTTTTGTAATTAATGGTTCCTTCATTTTCTTACTAGCTAGCGTGTCGAGTTCTCTCTATATGTATAGTAGCTAGATCGACCAAGCACGAAGAAAGAGAGGACATTTCTCTCTATTAGCTAGCTAACACAATATGAAACCCCAAAATTAACCCTAGAAAACCCACTGACCCCGCCCCCCCTCAAAAAAAATCCAGCTCCTGCCAACTGCTGACGTGTGGATGCCTTTTGGTCCCGGGTGGTAATACTAATCAGGACTAAAGGTCCTCCTGCCTGGACGCCCTGCAGCGGCCACGTGGAGCCCCTTCTGTCCCGGTTCGTAAACGAAACGGGGCTAAAGTTTTTGGGCTTTAGTCCCGACCCTCTTTAGTCCCGGTTCCAGAACCAGGACTGAAAGCCCTCTGGAACCGGGATTAATGACCGTTTTCTACTAGTGTGAACCTTCCCAATAGAAACACTAGTATCCACACATTTTGTGAAGATTGCTGAGGCAGCGTCCCACCAACATGATTGACCAGTGCAGAAGTCTATAACGATAAGAGAATCCGACTCCGCTTCTACATGGTGAAATTCCAAACTATTTGCGAGGGTTAATCCATCACGCATCGCCATTGCCTTCATAGTTACCACATTTGCAGCACAGGGAACAGGTGGAAAAAGTCCAAAATAAACCTTCAAGTTGTAGACGAAAGCTAAATCAAACCCTGAACTTCGAATCACGGAAATTGGCACTCTGAACTTTTAATCCCGGTCTATTTTGGACCCTAGATCTGTTTGGCACACCGGGAATACTACAATCCTGGCCGGGATAAACAACTACTCTCACAGAAAATAATTTGGGCCGGCCCACTATAACACAACAATAATTCGTGAAGTTAAAAAACGTTCGCACATTTCTAAACTTGTTCTGAAGTTAAAAAATGTTCCAGTTTTATATTTTTGGCAATAATTCAAATAAATTTGTGTTTTTAAAAAATATTTCGAATTCTGAAATTATATTCGCATTTAAAAAAATTGTTCGTAAGTTCAAAAAATCACATTTGTCAAAAAATGTTCAGAATTCCAACAGTTTTTCGCATGCTATGAAAAATGTTTCGGATTTTCAGAATTGTGTCACATTTTTTGAATAATATTTTTGGAATTTCATAATTATTTCGAAAATGACGTTTTTAAAAAATGTTTCGGATTGTTGGCTGTGGACTCGACTGGGACGGCCCACCAAACATAAAGCGAGTTTTTTTATCACTCGCCATAAAAATTCTAATACTTTTAAAAAACCAACAACTTTCAAAAAGAGAACACGTTTTGAAACATAAACAATTTTTTAAAACCTGAACAAAATGTTAAAGTGCAAACACTTTCTGAAACATAATTTTTTTCTGAAACCTGACCAAAATTTTAAAGTACGAATACTTTTTGTACAATGTAAGACTATGTTTGCGTGTTGTAAAAAAATGTGTTATAACCTTAACAGAATATATGTGACATGTGTTTGAAAAAAGTGTATGCAAATTTAAAAGTGTTGAACCATATGAAAGAATGTTCGTGTAGTTTTATAAAAAAATTATTGTCATTAAGAAAATGTAAAACAGGTATTTGAAAAAATATTACCATGTATTCAAAAAAGTTTTTAAATATTTAATTAAAAAATGTTCATATGTATATGAAAATATCAAAGATTATCAAATATTTAATGTGTGTGTTAAAATGTACATTGTGTCTGAGAAAAATTAGACATGTGTAAAAATGAAAAAAAAAGGAAAACATAAAAGAAAAAATTATGAAAAAACAAATTAGTGCGCGCGCGTGAGTGGCTGTGCCACTGGGCCGGTCCAATTTAAGAAATACCGGCAAAGTCCTGTCAAGGTTTAAAATGGACCGGGATTAGAGAGTGCCAATTTTCGGGATTGAGAGTTCGGGGTTTGGTTTAGCTTTCGTCTATAACTTTAAGGTTTATTTTGGACTTTTTCCAGTACTGGTTGATGGCGAGTTTTCACGTGAGCCGTGGTTGACTGGTTGTTGAATTGGGCGTGCGGGGGAGGACGAGCGGGATAGCAGATCCGACGGTTAAGCACGCACGAATGGGACGGCTCGCGCTGTGACCGGACGCTCGCTCAGATTAGTCAACCGACCCAGAGCGGTCGCCAAGTTTTTTTTTGTTGTTGTTGAGTATCGGTCAAATCCATCCAAAGGGGTGCAGGCACGTATCATTAAATCAGCCGTGCAAACCAATCAAGTCAAAAAAAAAAATCATTGTACCCTGGCCATGCATGCGTACCTCTCTTCCGCGACTCCGTAAAACAACCAACCTGGGACTAAACCGTGATGATCGAGGAGGTTCTCTCCTCTGCCGCCTCCTCAGTCCTCGCGTACCCTAGGCCATGGCTTTCATCGTGTCCAAGCTCGCGCGGGCAGCCTTCGCATCCCGCTCAGTCAGAGGAGCGCGTCTCCCCCAGACTGCCGGCGCCATCCGTCGCATGTCCGCAGCTGCAGGTATTCCATCCATCCCTGTTTCGCTAGCTCTTCCGGAGTTTGGATCTGAACCTTGAATACCCAAAGAAATTATCTTTGCTTGGATCGGAATTTAATACCCCGAAATCCGAACACTATTTCTTCCCAATTATCAGATCTGTTTGATTATTCATCCGGACATCTAACAAGCATACGGTTTTCGTAGTAGTAACACAAAACCGGGTTAAGATGGTTCATGACGTAGTAATAGCTCTAGCTTCAATCAAATTAATTCCGCTGAGAACAAATATTACAAATGATGTCTCCTTTTTTTCTTTGAGAATCACCGGGGGAGGACATGATGGTATTTTTTGAAATCAAATTGTAACTCCCTGCTACTGAACCGCCTGCAGGCGGTTGCGAGTCAGAAGAAGATCACAAAAACTTTCCCCCTGTTGATACGAATTTCAATTTCATCGAGTGGATGGAATCATGCCGCTACGAGTCAGGAAATGATCCAAACTTTCCCCTCGTCGACGAGAATTCCACCAAGTCCAAGGAGTCCCTGTGGGCCTTGTATGAGAGCTGGTGCAAGTATTATGAAGTGTCCCGTGACCGTGAAGAGATGGTCCGCCGGTTCAGGTCATTTAAGGCCAGCGCGATGCGGGTGTACAAAATGAACAATTCTGGTTCTTCGCAGGTGTCTCAGCTGTCCGCGTTTGCAGATCTGACCAAGGCGGAGGCTGACTACGAGTATAGCAGGTTACGATGCCGTAAGCCAAAGTTCTCGCAATACCGTGCTACTAGATGAAATCAAATCATCTAGTTTTAATAAAGGATATATTTTATGTGTCTGCAATGTATGTCTTCCGTTTTGTGCAAATCGTGCATGCTTTTACGTGTAGTCAACTTTATATTCAGTTTTGGTTTTTTAGGGTTCTTTCGGCACCATTAACCGTTATGTAGATCATGTAGCAACAATTTTGAAAATGGGAGCCTTCTTAACAGCCATTCTGCGCACAACTAGGATTCCGCCATGAAAAGTTTAGGGGCATGAAAGTCATTCCACAATACTACTTGATTGAGCATGGCCAACAGACTATGATCAGTACGTCTGCGCAAATAATGAGAGGCATTGCGAAAAGACACCAATCTTTATCCTTTGCTTCAACTATCAGCCAACATACTTCCTGAGAAGCCTGCGTATATAGACTCAAAATTTTAAACATGCTCTAACCGCCAAGAAGACTCACAAGCTTGCCGGACCAATTTTCGGATCACTAAACTGAGTTTATTTCTCCATTTATTGCCGTCCACCCTGAGATGGCACAGCTTCGTTGTACCACCAATCTATGCAATCGCCTATGTCACATGAGATTTGGATACTTATTGGTTCAACATCCCAAACAAGGCTGTAAAGAGCTTACTTGATTCCACCTCCTAAACGGAGTGAATTGCAAAGAACCATCACATTTGTGGCATCGTGGAAAAGGTGGTTTTTTTTACAGAAAGCATCACACACAAAGTCTTTTTTCTTTTTTGCAAATCACACTGATCAGCCGTTTCACTCTGTTAACACAGATCTGACAGGTCGTGCCCGCTTCCAGACGGTGACGTGGCAAAAGAGGCGACAATGACCAAGTGGCGGCCGTTAACGACGCGTCGACTATGCGACCGACGCTCGCTCTCACTGTCACTCTCTCTCACTCACGCCTCTGCCCCACACCTCCCTCTTCCCCATCGCCTATGCCATGCTCCGGCGCTGCCGCCGACAACACCGCTTTCTGCCGCCACGTTCCGCCATGTCAAGCGAAGCTGTAAAGTATTCAGGCAAACAGGTACTGTAATTCACCCGCAAAAAAAAAACATGTACTGCAACTGTCAATTTGAAGAGAGGAAATGAGCTCAGAACTACATACAAGTTTATAAGATTTATATTCCAAAATTTGGTCACGCACATGTTCACAATTCCTACAACCGATACACGCCTCAGTCAAAATGATGGACAGCTCATATAAGCCGTTACTATTCCTCCATAACACTAGTAATTTTGATCTTAAAAGGAAATCCATTACACTGGGGTTTGTACATTCTATGTGCATCATTTTTGGAGTCTGGTCGTCTGTATGTTCAGCATGTTGCCTAAACAAAGGGGAATGGATTTCCAATGGTATATCATCAGTGGCAAAGCGAGGCTGGCAAAGCACTCCTTAGCTGTCCCCCATATAGGTTATGTATAAAGAGGCAAGAAATGGAGATTGGCACAATTTACCCAGTCGGTTGAAACACACCTTTCTTATGTGCAAAATGGTGAAGCAATTTTGCATGTAGTTGTGTCAGGGGGAAATTAGGCGCAAAGTGCAAACTGTGTGAATCACTGCCAAAATGCTCGTGACATGGTGTATGAAACACCATGGCTTGACTGAGGACATGAAAATGTTATGAGAAATGTGATTCTGGAGTGGCCATGGTGGAGAGTGAGAAATGAGGCTAGGTACGTAGGAGTCACTATAAAAGGCACCCCAATGGGCAAGAGAGATTGCCCTTTGCTAGATCTAATTAAGCTTCTGATTAGTAGTGGGCAGTGAAAGCAATCATGGTAGTAGCGTACTTTTACTTCAAGGCTTCGACGGATGGCTGGGATAGTAGGATGTACCCACATTTGGGAGTAGAAAGTCAACTCTTGGCACCATTACTTTTTTTTAACAATGGCACTATTACTTCTATCCACATCCAAATCATGAGTAATGAAAGATCGTGTCACTTTCACTGCCCACGATTTGGATCGTGGATAGTAGAATAGTGCCATCTGGAGATGAGAGTTGACTTTCTACTTTCGAGTGTGGGTATACCCTATTATCTTAGCCATCCGTCAAAGTTGTGGTGCATCGTGATGGGAGCTTTGTGATTTGCATGCCTGCGTGTACAAGGTGGGAGCTTTGTGATTTGCATGCATGCGTGTACTACAAGGCGAAGGTGTTGGGATGCTCGGCTTCCTGCGTCCGCTCCGTTTTCCCACCAACGAGATTGTCGTGCCTTGCATCGCCTGCGCCGTGGGAAGGAGCAGCCATGGACGAGGAGATGAAATTCCTGAATCATGATGCAGCCAATAAAAAGGTAAGCGCTGTATTGTTGTTGACGTAGTTAAGAATAAGATGGCAGTAATTTTGTGGGTGTAAGGCAAAGATTTTTCTCTTCGGATGATTCTCGGATGATTCGTAGAATCACGCGTGTTCTGAACCTGCCTTGGTGCTGGGTGGGTGTTCGAATGAGTAGTGATGTATGCATTTAAGACTGCGTTGAGGCCTTGTATCACCATAGTTATGCTGATATGTATACTAGTAAGGAGGAGTTGCATCATTTCAAAAATTTAACCGCAATGGCGGGAGATTGGAGTAATGTCTACCGCCAGTAATAGTCAATGGTCCATCCCATGTCAATGATATGAATGTCTAAAATGCATGACGTGGATATTTTACGTGGCCAATTATGATGTGACAGACATGCATAACTTAGTGGGGGTGGAAGAGTGCGTGTTGTAAGAATTAAAAGTAATGGATTTGATGCATGATTGACAAATATTAAAGGTAAATGGTTGTGGTGCATAGTTGAAAAAATAACGTTAGTGGATGCCGACATGGCACACTTGGTGAGGTGAAAGGCTGCATGTTGAGAGAAATTGCTTATAGTGGGGATGAACTTTCTAAGAATAATAAAGAATATAGGATATGCGTTCTAGAACCCTCCTGAACCGGGTATTTCTTCTTTTCTTTGTTTTTTCATTTTGATTTTTCTCCTTTTTGTCTTTTTCCTTTTCTAATTTTTTAATTCTTTTTTCTTTTCTTTTTCTAATTTTCATTATTTCGTTTTATTTTTTTCAAGTTCGTTCTTTTCCGTTATTATCCCCCATTTCTATTTTTTATTTGTTTGTTTAGCGAACATATTTCAAATTCATGAACATAAAAGGAAATAATGAACATTTTTCAAATTTGTCAACATTTTAGGAAATTGAATTTTTCCCAATTTGTGAACACTTTTTACAATTTCCCAAACAATTTTTTGAAAACATTCTCATTTATTACGATTTTGAGAACATTGTTTTGAATCAGGGAATATTTTTAAATTTTGTGAATAATTTTTAAAATTTACTATCATTTCTAAAATAAATTTATTTTTCAAAATGCATGAAGATTTTTTAAATCAATGAAAAAAATCGTGACTTTGGGGACATTTTTTTGTTTGCTCTTTCTAAATGTTTTTAGACATTTCAAAAAAATTCATGAATGTCTTTCAAATTCTCCTACATTTTTTGAATACGCGAACATTTTATAGTTTCCTGGACATTTTTCAAAATCATTAACATTTTTGAATTCGTGAGCATTTTATGATTTCTCAAATATTTTCAAACTCGATATTTTTTGGAATACCGTATTATTCTAAAGAAGAAGAAAAAATAAAAACAGAAAAGAAAAAAAGAAATGAGAAAAACAGGGGTGTCTCTTCCTGTACATGGGGGGGGGGGCCCAAAAACGCTTGCTGTTGGAGCGGGGGTGCGCGTTTCCTTCCTATTTGGCGCGTAGGTCGCCAGATAGGATGTCCCGAATTTTGGATGTATCGTCTGCAACTGCGCTCGTGCTCAGTATAGGACTTTCGAACTTGTCCAAAAACCTATAGCCGCGGTGTTAGACATATCCCGGTAAAATGTTGACCACCTCTCTGACCGCCACCGCCGCTGCCGCCGGCCTCCTCCGGAGGCTCAGCTCCCGGCCGCTCCTGCTCGGGTGGGGGGTCGCATCGCTCCCCATGGCTACCCCTCTCTAGCAGCTCGCGCAAGCATCCCCTCTCCAGGCGGCGCGCTTACGAAGAGCAGCGGCTGGATCTTATCCTCTGCCTCCCCACTCCGGTGAGTTGTTGCAGCAATTTGCCCCTCTGGTTTGACCGGAGGTGGCCCTTTTATCTGCTCCTTACCCCCCCCCCCCGCCTGAACCATTGGAAGGTGCTCGGGCTGGCTGTATCGAGAGGATCTATTCCCGTGGCTCTGCATCTGGCATGTCATCTGGTGCCAGCAAGATGCCGTTAGGGGAGAAGCAGAATGCTGCAGTGGGGAAGGAGCCTGTTGAGAAGGCGGAAGGGGTGGACTCCATGATGGGGCGCCTTAACCTCCTTGCGGACGACACTGATTTTGTGGAGATGAGTGATGATGAGGAAGGGGATTGCTCGGTGCCGGTGAAGTGGTCGCTGCTCGGGATGATTCTCTCGCCCTCTGTGATTCATATCAGCACCACCACGTCGGCAATGCGCCCGGCCTGGGGAAATCCCAGGGGGCTCAAGCTCAGGAACGTTCGAGACAATGTGTTTGTGGCTGATTTCGCGAACAAGTTTGACAGAGATAGGGCTCAAGAGGGGACACCATGGATGATGGGTAAACATGCGGTTCTCCTTCAAGACTACGATCCCTGGCTTCGCCCGTCAGATATCAGGTTCGACTCAATGTCTATCTGGGTCAGAATCTTGAACCTTCCCTTTGAATGGATGAACAATCGCAAGGGCCTGAAGATTGCAAAACTGATCGACAAGAACTACACGGTGGATGTGGACGAGGGTGGCGATGCCTCAGGCTCCTTTCTGCGAGCCAGGGTGTCCATCCCTCTTAAAGGGCCCTTGCGCCGGTGGGTGACAATCAGGAAGGGCAGCGAGGATGTGAAATATGACCTACAGTATGAAAAACCCCCTTCTATTGCTTCAGTTGTGGCCTCATTGGGCATGGTGATCTAGAATGTCAGTCCCCAGCAGACCGAGACCAGTTTGGCAAGCTCCCCTTTGATAGAGGCTTGAGAGCCCTAGAGGAGAGAAGAAAGCGGCTGCAATCCTTTGGGCAGGCTGCTGTTTCGGCTTCCTGTAGCAGTGATAACAAAGACAGAGGAGGGGGAAGCCGTGGCTCCGTCCCTGAGTCTGCCACGAGCAGAACTTCTCGTGAAACAGGGGTGAATGAGACTGTGAAGCCTGGCGAGCAAGAGGCGACTTCACCACTTGCAAAAAACAAACCTGTCCCAGGAAGAAACAAAGTTTCCGAGATTGCAAAGAAATTATTCTCTACGGACCCGGAGATGCCGGAAAAATATGTACGCAAGAGAAAACTAGAATCTAGGGCTGGGAGTAAAGGAGATGGGGCTGCTAAGGGGAAGCTTTCTGCTGCCCCCCTGCAAGGTTCAGACCTCTCTCTGGTCGTCGTGGGCAAGGGCTTAGAGGGAGGGCCCAGTCTCCCGCTCACTGGTTTGGACAAGGACGAAGAGCTGACAAAAAACACAAGAATGACCAGTTCTGTTTCCAAAGCCAGGGGAATCAAAAGGGGGTGGGTAGAGATCAAGTTGCAACAAGCACAGACGCGGGGCTGCCTATTCAGCCCTGCAGTAAGCAATGAAGGTCGTCGCTTTCAACTGCCGGGGGTTTGGGAACCAGCCGGCAGTCGAGGGCCTTCTGGAGCTACAGAAGGCTGAAGACCCTGACATCCTCTTTCTTTCAGAAACAAAGCTGGACAGGGAGAGGATGAAGCGAATTAAGGTGTTGTTGGGAATGCCCAACATGGAGGTAAAGGACTGTGAGGGGCAAAGCGGTGGCTTGGCCCTTCTCTGGAAGAAGGATGTAAATGTAAGAGTGAACCATGGGATGTCGCGCTACCACATCGATGCCGACGTCACTGGGGAGGATGGGTTCGTCTGGAGGCTTACTAGTATTTATGGTGAACCGAAGCACAGGGAGAAAGAGAAGACTTGGAAACTCTTGCGCATCCTTCATGGACGTTCCTCTCTGCCTTGGATGTGTTTTGGTGACTTCAATGAGATCCTCTTCACAAGTGAGAAGCAGGGGGGTCCGGATAGATCCCATGCCTGCATGGATAAATTTCAGAGTGCTCTGGAGTTCTGTGAGCTCGAGGATTTGGGCTTCGTGGGGGATCCTTACACTTGGCGCAATCACAGTCACCGAGCGGACTCTTACATTAAGGAGAGGCTTGATCGGGCTATCGCAAACTTGGGATGGCGCTCCCATTTCCCGGCCTACAAGGAAATCAATGGGGATCCAAGGCACTCCGATCACAGACCCGTGATTGTGGTTTTGGAACCGGAATACCGGGGCAATAGCACTGGGTGCGTGTTTGAACAACCAAAATTCGAGGCAAGGTGGCTTGAGGAGGAGCAATGCGATGAGGTGGTGCGCAATGCCTGGCACTTGGCAATGCTGACTGGCGATAGAGGGTTAGCTGCCACAATCAAAAGAGTGGGGATGGAACTGCACACATGGAGCAAAGAGGCCTTGGGCGATCTAAAGAACCGTATCAAGAAGGTCAAGAAGGAGCTCAATCGCTGCAGGAAAAGAGCCATCTCCCAGGAGCAAGTCTCTCTTGAGCAGATGCTAAGGTACAAGCTTGAGAGACTGCAAGACCAAAAAAATACTTATTGGAAGCAGCGAGCGAAGGCTCATTGGCTGCATGATGGAGATCGAAACACTAGCTTCTTCCACGCTTGCGCCTCGGAGAGGCGCAGGGTGAACTTGATCAAATCTCTCAAGAATGACGAGGGCGGTGTGGTGGAGGGGGAGGAGGAGCTGAGAACCTTTATCACTAACTACTACAAGCAGCTTTTCTCTTCTCGTGCAGGAACTAGAGCGGATGAGCTCCTTGACAAGGTCTCCCCCATTGTTACTGCTGAGATGAATGTCTTCCTTAAGAGACCTTTCACCATTGAAGAAATAAAATTGGCTCTTAATTCCATGGGTGATTTGAAGGCCCCGGGTCTAGATGGCAAGCCAGCGGTCTTTTATAAGCGCTTCTGGGATCTAGTAGGGGACGTTGTGCAGGGCGAAGTTCTTGAGGTTCTGAACGGTGGCCAAATTCCAGCGGGCTGGAATGAAACGGTCATTGTCTTGATCCCCAAAGTCAAGAATCCAACCCACCTTAAGGAGTTGCGGCCGATCAGCCTTTGCAACGTGGTGTTTAAGATTGTCACAAAGGTGATTGCTTGTCGGATGAAGGAGGTGCTTGATGTGGTCATTTCTCCTAGCCAGAGTGCCTTTGTCTCTGGACGGCTGATTACCGACAATATTCTGATCGCTTATGAGACCACCCATTTCATGCGCCAGAGAAAGGGAGGTAGAGATGGGCTTGCAGCAGTCAAGCTGGATATGAGTAAGGCTTTTGACCGTGTTGAATGGCCTTTCTTGGAGAAGATAATGCTGAAACTAGGCTTCTCTAATAGCTGGGTGCAACTGGTGATGCGTTGTGTGACCACGGTCACATACAGGGTTAAGGTGAACAAGAATCTGACTGAGGTGGTGGTGCCTCAATGTGGCCTGAGGCAAGGGTGTCCTCTATCACCTTACCTTTTCATCTTGTGTGCTGAGGGGCTCTCGGCTCTCTTCCACCGGGCTGAGGAGGATGGATCCCTGCAGGGAGTTCAGGTTTGCCCTACGGCTCCCAAGATAAACCACCTCTTCTTCGCAGATGACTCCTTGATCTTTATGAAGGCGAATGAGCCAAGTGCTCGTAGGCTCCAAGAAATCCTTGCTCTCTACGAGGATGCGTCTGGCCAAATGATAAACAAGGAAAAGTTTGCTGTTATGTTCAGCAAGGGAACTTCTCAGCGAGCAAAAAGGAATTTTCAGAGGATTTTACAAATTCGAGACAAAGCTTTCAATGAAAGAAACCTTGGTCTGCCAATTTTCTTGGGTAGATCAAAAGCCAAGGCCTTTGAGTATCTTAAAGAGAGAATCTGGAAGTTGATCCAAGGGTGGAAGGAGAAATTCTTATCTAGAGCAGGGAAGGAGATCTTGGTTAAAGCCGTGGCCCAGGCGATCCCCATCTATGCCATGTCCTGCTTTGACATCACGAAATCTTTCTGCGATGAAATTAGCTCAATGGTCTGTCGCTATTGGTGGAATAATCAAGATGAGGAGCGGCACCACTGGTTGAGCTGGCAGTGTCTTACAAAGCCGAAAACTGAGGGTGGCCTTGGCCTTCGGGATCTCCACATCTTTAACCTGGCCATGTTGGCTAGACAAGGTTGGCGACTACTTCAAGACCCCGAGTCTCTTTGTGGGAGGGTGCTGCGGGCTAAATATTTCCCTGACGGGAAGCTTCTGGACGCTGTTCCCGCCCCTGGCATATCATACAGTTGGCGCAGCATCCTAAAAGGGGTGGACTTATTGAAGGAAGGGATTATCTGGAGAGTGGGGGATGGGACTAACATCAAGGTGTGGGAAGATCCTTGGATCCCCGAGGGCGATACAAGGAGGCCTAGATCTCTCCCTGGGCGCTCCCCAATCACTCTTGTAGCAGATTTGCTCAATCCAAACACCGAGGGCTGGGACGAGGCGTTGGTCCGTGATCTCTTTCAGGAGGAAGACGCAAAGGCCATTCTCTCCATTAGCATCTGCGAAGGGATGGAGGATAATTTTGCTTGGCATTTTGATCGGCATGGCATCTTCTCCGTCAAGTCTGCTTATAAGATTGGTGTTATGCTGCGCGATAGAAGGCTGGGAAGAGATGCTGCAAGCTCTAAGGAAAATTCTGCTAACAGCACTGTCAAATTTGATTGGAAGCATGTCTGGTCCCTGAAGGCCACCAACAAAATAAAGATGTTTGTGTGGCGCCTTGCCCACAATAGTCTGGCTAACCGCATGAAAATAAAAAAGCTAGGCGTGGACTTGGACACTAGATGCCCTGTTTGCCATAGGTTAAATGAAGATGGAGGGCACACCTTCCTGAAGTGCAAGAAAGCTAAAGAATGATGGAACATTTTGGCTTTGGGAGAGACCCGGGAAAAGCTCATGCTCTGTAATTCAGCCCACTCCATGCTTCAGGAGCTGTGGAGGTGTGATGAAGACACACAGCTGAAGGCCGTGACCTTTATGTGGGAATGGTGGAATGTTCGCAACAAGGCCAATGCTGGTGAGGCGGCTCCTAAGCCTCAAGCGGTTTGTCACCGGGTGGAGAAGATGCTGATTGAGTCCCTGGGCTTGCGCAAACCAAACAAGCCTCCTAGGCCACCAGACATTCACAAATGGAGCAAGCCCCCCGTGCATCATGTGAAGGTTAACTTCGACGGTGCCTTTGATGAAAATACATGTGCAGGGGGCTGGGGCTATGTGGTCCGTGATTAGGCTGGCGAATTTATCGCTGCTGGTGCGGGCAAGTCCGTGAACCTGAAATGTGCTTTGCAATCTGAATCTGTAGCCTGCCTTGCTGCCATTGATGGGGCGATCGGGATTGGGGCAAATCGAATCATCTTCGAGTCTGACTCCCCAACCCTTATACAGGCTTTGAAGAGCAACGATTATGACAAGGCAACCATTGGTGTGTTGGTGAAGGAAGCTAGAAGCCTATGCATCCTAAACTTTGATTCCTATGTTTTTTCTTTCAGCCGACGCACTTGTAACTCTGTTGCCCATGAGCTTGCCAAGCTGGGCGTTCATTCTGGGCCTGATGACTCCTTCTGGGAGGCCTCTGCCCCCAATTGCATTGTAAAACTGTTAGCCAGTGACATTGCTGTGCTTGAAGTTTAATGGAATTTCCATGTTCCCGTAAAAAAAAACCTATAGCCGCCGCGACATTCAGTCGCCTCCACTCGTCCTTCGTCTCCGACGACGGCGAGTTCGTTCTCCGTCTCCCTCCTCTCCGGTGAGTTGTCCACTCCTCCCTCGACCCCGACCCACCCTCCTCCTCAGTCCACAAGCTGCTGCTTCGCGGGCTGGCATCCCTCTAACCCTGCCACCAACCCCGAAACCGAACCCTAGCTAGCTCGCCGGATGCGCGGACAGGAAGGCATCGGCGATCTCATGATGAGTTCCAGTCGCATGCACGGCGCGTAGTATTCCCGATTTACTTTTAAATGTTGCTTAGCTTCTGATCGGTGACTGATTCGTATTATGCGATTGGATTGTGTGCCTTCTCGTTCGGCGAGTCAGATTTTTTCCCTCGATGTTTCTCTGTGGGATACATCTCTTGCTTCCTTGTTCCTGTCCCGAATTTGGCAGGAACCAACCTGTGGATGTAACACCATGCAGCACAAACTATAATTAGCCTCTCATCTCCTACTACATATAAGGCTAGCTTTGTACTAATTCAATAACCATCGTCATATGCTTTGAACTAACTATATTAGAGCATCTCCAACAGGCGCGGCAAAACGGGCGCCCGCGTGGTAAAATCAGTTTTTCGCGCGCGCCGGTTGGTTCCGCGCGCTCCAGCGGTGGCGGGAAGTTACCGCGCGCGGGAAGCGTTTGCGCGCGCGCGGTAGAAAGCGGCACGCGGCGCGCTAGATTTGACGCGCCGCTTCGCGCACGCCTATAAAGTCCCGCGCTTCGCCACGCGCCCTTCTCCTCGCAATCTCGCCGCTCCGCACCCCACCGCTTCGCCGCGTCGCCGCTTTCTACGCCACCACCGCGCCACCATGCCGCCGCGCCGCCGGGGTGCTTCGGGCTTTCGCGGCGTCCGCGAGCGCCCCAACGGCTGGTACTCCGCCGAGATACGGGCCGGCGACGTCCGGCTCGGCCTCGGGACGTTCCGGAGCGCGCGCGAGGCGGCCCGCGCGTACGACGCGGCGGCGTGGCGCTTGGAGAGGCCCCGGTCCCAGATGAATTTCCGGGACGTCTTCACGCGCGAGGAGGCGCAGCGCCTCGCCCCTCCGCCGCGTCTCATCACGGACATGGACCGTGCCGACCACGCTCGGCGGCAGCGCCGTCTCCTCGTCGCCGAGGAGGACGAGCGAGCCATGGCGGAGTGGCGCCGTCGCCACCCAAAGGACGTCGACGCCGAGCGTGCCTACTGGGCGGAGAGGACAGCAAGGCGCCGCTCGGAGCGGGCGGACCGGCGTCGGCGGAAGGCAGTGGCGAACGAGCAGTGCGACATCGTCTCCGCAGGTGGGAGGTCGTTCTTCACCTCGGACGATGAACGTTGGGACGACGTATGGCTCTCAACCTCGGACGACACCGACGAGGATGACGATGGTGATGGTAGCGACTTAGAGTAGTTTTCTATCTATGTATGCCGTAGTAGTTTTTATCTATCTATCTATGTATGTCGAACTATCTATCATCTATGCCGTAGTAGTTGCACCGATGTAAAATATCTATGTATCGCTTTTTTTATCTATGCAATTTTAATTAAAAAAATATTGTAGAATGAGCGCGGGCGCTGCATTTTACCGCGCCTGCTGGAGCTGCGCCGCGCGCGGCTTTTCAGCGCGGATGCTGGAGCAAACGCTGCGCGCCGCGCCAAACCAGGCGATGGGCGCGCGCCAAATCCGTTTTTACCGCGCGGCGCGTTGGGCGTCTGTTGGAGATGCTCTTACGTAGCAATCTTTTCAAGCGTGTGAGCTGATTGGCTTTACAGCCTTGCTTTTTGCTGGCTACTAATCACCTAGTATTTTGCATTTATTTCGTCCTGCTCTAGGATTTGGAAAGACGCCGACATCTATAAGATGCGGTGATGATCTCACTAGGAGTACAAATGAGGAGCTAATAGCCAGCAAGGCTGACTCGAAGCCGAACTCAAATGAGAACCTAACGACTTGCAATGGTGTTGGAAAGTTGATCGAGTCATTGCCTCCAGGTCAGCTGGTCACTATTTTTTTTACGCTTTTGCACACATTTTTAACAACTCAGGTGGAGCACTTACAATTGTGGTTTTGTGTGGTATCTTTATTTAAGTAGGTTCAGGTGCTACTGATACTGCCGGACCTGGCAGCTGTGGTGGTTCTGCTCGAGATGTCTCCGACTGTTCCGGTGAAGCTCCATCCAAAACGGCCTGTGGCGTCGTCTGGATTTACTTGTTTGATGGTGATCTTGCTTTTTTACGCTTCTGAACTCCCTAAATTAATACACATCTGCACTAGCAGTTAACTTTTGATCTTTTGTAGGAGACGCCATTCTGTTTTTATGCTCCGGCATTCCTATAGAACACAATCCGTCTTGCACAAAAGTGTTGACCTCAACAAATTTGGCTGCAGCTATGAGGGACAAAACAAAATCCAGCTCTGCCATGAAGGTTGGTAATTAACTATTTCCCCCATTTAATTTGCTTGTTCTGTTGTTCATTTTAAGTTATTATAATTGTGGCAATTCTATATTCTCTTCTTGCTTTGTTGTCATTTCAGATTCAAGTGCGCGATGCATTTAGTAATGTTGCCCCTGGGTGCTTGGAGGAATGTGAGTTAGATCACGGGACTGTTAGGGCTGCTGTTGTCAAAGTGACAGGGTTCCTTGATGTTTGTGAAGTACATCTCCGCCATGGGGTGGAAATTCCGCCCCTCATTGTCGTGGTAGCCATACACTTTAATGGCTCTGGTGGAGCGACGGCTGTAAAAGAGATCCTGAGTAAAGTTTCAACGCCTTCCGAGACTGTGCTTTGCAAGGTATGTTGTCAGTTTGTATCTTCCTTACATGGTACAGGAAATAAATGAATAATTTATTTCGAGGAATCAGAATGACCTAATCTGTGCCCCATTAGATGCCACTTTTACTTTGTTTGATGCAAACCTTGTTGATTTTCGCTCTTTTATGTGCTAGGCTGGTGATGGCGAGCCACTCTTTGACGGTGATGGGAACTTTGTTGGCATGGCTATTTTTTCCGATGGCAGGCATGTTTATGTGCAAGGAAGTGTAATTTTTGAAAATTTGGTGGAATTTGCGAGAAGGATTAGGGTACGCGTGCGACAGCAGGAACGATATAGGTATGTCTCGTCCTGAATATAAAAGCAGTATTTTTCCAGTTTGCTTATCCACACCTGTCTTTCATCGGTCATGCCTGTGGTTTCACATTTGGTGGTTGTAATCATGAGCCGTGGGTGGACAAGGACATGCATTTGTATTTATTTTTTTAAGTTGTGAATCCTACCTCATGAATTACTTGATTTCTTTGCTACATGTACATAGATATATTTGCACCTGGACCATGCATGTGTCCTAGAAGCTCACTACGATTATTGACATGATTTAAGAAAACAGAAATCATGACCAATAAGCCCTCTTGTCTGATCTTAGATTTCACTGTTAGGTAGGGCGTTGAAGCCAGTACATGTGTTTGTCTAATGGAAAGAAGGAACATTTTCATTCAAGCTTAAACATAAATAATTGAACTTAAGACTTACAACACTTCCTAACTCTCGGCGTCTATAAGCGTTAATGTCATTTTCCCCTATCTTCATCAGTTCTATCATGTTTTTGGTCTATTCGTATTTGATGTGTTCTGTCGCGGATTTGATTAAGTGGGTTCATTATGCTGTGCTGCAGATGATCTATAAGCGAAAAAGGCAAGCGCCGGTGCCGACATGATGTCTATGATGATCCAGTAAAGAGAAAGAGAACCTTCTTGTGATCTGGAAGGTGAGCAACACTGGCCACTCCTTAATAGTATTGAATATGTTATATGTGAGTTTGTTGCGGGTGATGCAAGTGTAGTCTTTTTTCTTCTATGGTTAACTAATAAGGTACTCCCTCCGTCCCAAAATTCTTGTCTTAAATTTGTCTAAATACGGATGTATCAAGTCACGTTTTAGTATTAGGTACATCCGTATCTAGACAAATTTAAGACAAGAATTTTGGGACGAAGGGAGTACTAATGTGTTGTTTAGTAGTACCACCTTAGGTACGTTTAGCCTTATTACATATGTCCATCAGTATCTCACAGTTAGCTTTTTTAACGAGTCCTGTCCATCAGCATCTACTTCAGCTCCTTTAACGAATCTGCTGAGTGCTTGTCATTTTTTTTGGATGAAGCAGGCCTGTCTAAATCTATTATGGTTATTTCTGATTCATTTCAATACATGCATTGTTTGGTTGCTTCAACCTGCTTTGAATTTAAAGGCTTGCTGTTTGCTGTACAAACGATAACGACAGATGGCCAGTGCAAGCCAATTTAGTATCATCCCTAGAATGATGATAAGGTAGTGATCAGCAAAATGAATCATGACTTTTGTCGAACCATGTGTGCTCAATCCAGTCAAAACAGCTATCAATATTCAGTCGGAAAAAGATGCACATGAGTATTGAATATATTGAATGTTTCTGATCTTGGATATTTTATTTTTATTTTTGTGGGTGCTGATCTGATCTGATCTTGGATATTAGAAAGAGGAAATCTTAGTACAACAAATATCACTACCCCAGTACCCCTATAGAAAGCACCATTGTCTCTGGAATCCAAACAATCTCAGCCATCCGCTTCATGATTGTAACAATTAACGTTGGACTAATGCTAATTGCCCCTTAATCTCATGCTTAATGTCCCCTGGAAATCTCTCCTCATTCGGTTCAAGGTGCTCCCCTCCCCTCTGGGGCTCTGTTCAAGGGATGTGATGTAAAACACCATTTCGTAGACATGGATGGAGAACCACCTGAATGCAAGAAAGTAGTGAAAGATTATATTTGGGCCTGTGTAGCAACTACACTAATGTGTAATCTGTAGCTTTTAGTTTCCCTTCACTTGTAGCAGGAACATGTGAGCTCTGCGATACCAAGCTCCATGAAGTGGTAGAAAACTGAGCTATGTTAGCTCAGTTTGTTGGCATTCATCCTAATCATTTCATATTCAGTTCAAATTTTTCTATGAAAATCTTATCTCCATGAATGCTTACAGATTCTAATTGCATACAAGTATGCACAAGATATGTAGAGGAGTTTCTATCACTGATTTATATAGTATTGACTATTGAGTGGAATATATGAGCTCCTAGCTAATAGTTCTCTGAGGGAGCTAAACTGGATTCCTTAATGGAAAAGAAACAATCAGCTGGAAGTTCCTATTTTATCTTTCTCCCTTTCTTAGCTAAAATAGACTTTTCTCTCTAAGTGAATATTCCACATAATTCTAGGCCAAATCAGTTCTCGCTTGTCTTGATTAATAGTTTATCCAAGCAGCTCCAACAAAACCTAACGAAATCACTAGCCAGTCTCAATACAAGTTAAACCCAGTGTTTATGTGTAGGTGCGCCAGCAATTACAGAAAACGGGGTTAGCCTTCCTTCTGGAGGTTGTTATTTTTTAGGATTGTTGTACGTGCTCGGTTTAGTGCTCCTGGCAGCTATAATTGTTGTTGGTTTAGGGTTTAGGGTTTAGGGAAGGCCATATGGAAGATCAAGTTTACCACCTTCACTTGGATGGCTACTTCTCAGGGTAGTGCAAGGAGAAGGAGTGAGGCATTTTGGTGCCCAGGCTCAGCTGCACCTGATATCATGGACGTTGAATGTTGCATGGGGATCCGAAAATAGGGCAGTTAAGACACAAGGATGGTTGATGGAAAAAACACTATACAGGGGTATATCGTAGAGCACAGTGCCGTACTATCGGCCTTTTGCGCAGCGTGGGAGACAGCTCCGTTCGTGCTTGATTCTGATCCGTGGCCCGGGATGTTTGTTGTCATATGAGCCTAGGTCTAGTCTGTCAGCCCGTATGGGTATATTGAATGCGCAGAAGAAGCACTCAGCTGAGTAGATAGACGTGTGAGCAAGACAATGTATCATGAGAGTTAATAATTTATCAGGGAGGGGATGTTCAGACTTGGTGACCTGAATTAAGCAAACAAGGCTTTCATAGATGGATAGGTGCGTATTACAACGCTAGTCGCAGACTCGCAATACATCAAACTTGGCCAGTCAGTTTACAACACCAAAACTGTCGGAGTGGCTAAATCCTGGACCCCTAGTGCCACATGGAAGGACTAAGCAAAGTAATCCTAGTTACTTGACCTAAAGTAAGTCATGATGACAACACAGAGAACTAACACGGCCACCAGGAGACTGGTAACGGCACTAGTTGAGCTATGCGTGAGATTTGATACGCTCTTAGTGCATCCACGATGGGATTTGTCACCTGGTCAACTGGGGGCAGACTGAACCAGCGGCTGGTTGACGATGGGCACCGGATGGTGGCGGGTTGAAGAGCTTGGCTAGCTGTTGCATTGAGCGACCGGTTCGATCTGGTTAGGATTCAGTCTTGCGGCATAAACATCTTCGAACTCAAGAAAGGCACACGACTGGGAAACATGGTAAAGAGACACGGATTAACACAATCAGAAATGTGAGTACCAGAATAAAACGTATAGCTACCAGGATTGATGCACTTGTATTACTCGAAACAAGGATTGTGCATGCCCCTTGCGGGCAAGGGAGGTCATGAGGTGGGGGCTGAAACTGGGGAAGAAAGGATCGGTGATTGCCCTAGAACACTACTCGGTGGTAGGTGGCCGTTTGGGCTTCAGTTACTGCATGACAGATGACAGATGGGACGAGACAGCTCACAAAGGTATCTGCATGCCCGACCGTCAGACAATGGCATGCGCCGCTATGCAATAGACGGCACCTACTCGTCATAAAGACTCAGAACCTATTTCTTTTCCAACTTCAATACGGTGAGGATACAGGGAATAATACAAGGAATATCGTTGATCCCGAGGTGTGTGGACGCTAGAGATAACGGGAGCATCTGAGCCCGGGCTCAGAAACGAATTTTCGAAGGGGAAGGCCATATGGAAGATCAAGTTTGCCAATGTAGAACATGAATCTTAAGAAAACATTTTGGAGATATTGGAGGCAGCAAGCTTGAACATGATTTCCTTTTTTTTTACCAAACATTGAGCATGTGATCAGTGGAAAAGGTCAACTGTCCAGCAATGACGAAATTCCAAGTGGGTGGTGGCAGAGGTGATTGACAAATTGATTGGGGGCTCCTGCAAATTCTGGAGGTGATGCTATATACAATGGTTTAGCTAGATAGTTTATAATGTTTGAAGGTTGTTTATTTTTTCCTTTTGATCTAAATTGCATGTAAAATGTTGATTCATTTTATGTGGCCATTTTATTTTATTTTGCTATACTTCTCAGTAAACATTGTTTTTGTTAAATAAGTGAAATAAGTTGATGCTAACAACTGTTAGTTTGATAATTCACTCTCCTGCCTTACTTTGGACCACTTACTATATATGTGATGCATCATCTAACCAGCTCTACTAGATGTGCCCTCACCTAAAGGATTTCAATATGTATGATATGGCTAATTTTGCACTTAGCCAGCTACCTTACTGCCATGTACTCTCTCCGTCCCAAAATAATTGTCTCAACTTTGTACTAACTAGCTTTAGTACAAAGTTATACTAAGGTTGAGACACTTATTTTGAGATGGAGGGAGTATATGAAAAAAGACGGCTAAATGGGCACATGAAAGGGGGAGAACCATAGGCAAGGCATGTGCAGGGTCTGCTTGCCTGGAGTTACAACAGCCTGGTACCGTGAAGTATCCTCAAAAGTGTGTCAAAAGCAGGATCTGTACTGGCAACAAGATATATCGGAGGAAGAAGCAAATATCGACAAGAAAAAACGAAAAAACAACCATAAGTTCCAATGTGGTGCTCAAGCAATTATGATGCATGTCAAGTTAAAGTGTTTGAATTAAGTTACATTTACACTAATCAAATTAAATGGAGTTGGAAAACATGAAGCAATAGTTTTTCAACAAAACTCAACATGCATATTGAAATAAAAATTGATTTACCAGTGATGAGTAAAGTAAAATTTGTTAAACATGCATGATAATGCAATGAATGGATTCTATGCATTTTTTGGGGGTATAAAGTTTGTCATTTTCAGATTTAAAATGAATTAGTTATGATTTATGCAAGTTTTAAGTAAATTAATGTAATTTAATTAAGGCATTTTTATTTCTGGTGCAAATGGATATTTATGCATGAAATTGTTTTAAACTTATTTGAAATGCATTTGAATTTTCTAACAGAGAAATAAAACAGAAATTTACTGGGCCAAAACTGGTTTTCAGCCGGCTATCCAACATTCACTGAGCACTGAATGGCGTTGTAGCACACTTGACCAAAGTGGACCGGGCTTGCTCTTTCTCTTGTGCTTGCCCTCTGTGCCATGTGTGATGTTTGGCTCAAACCTCAAGGTACACAAGGTAGGAGTGTCAAGAAGTAGCCGATCCTTGAGAGAACCAAGAAGACACACATAAAGGAGCATATATGATGTCATGTCCCTTGGCGATGTATCTAATGCCATGGTGATGACCCAAGGGTACTTCGCACCAGTTGTCGAGGTGGAGGTATCTCAAACTCTAGGCGAAAGCCTTGCCCAACGCGGAAGTCGATACCAGCGATGATAGCGCCCGTGCAAGTCTGTCTCCTCCTTGGAGGCATCGTCGAATAGTTCATCTCTACAATGGGACATGGAAGGTTGGATCTTGTCTGCAACGGCTACTGGTGTGGTCAAACCACCTCCACTGCGGTTTGGTGTGGGTGATGTGATGCTCTTTGGGTGAAACCTTTGCCTGGCGGCGGTTGGTGCTGATGACGACATAGGAGATGTTGTCGAAGATCTTGTTTCACATTTGCGTTGGGTCTCGTCAGCCCTTGCCAGTTGGATGTGTGTGGTGGTGGAGTCTAGTTTGAGGTTAGGGGTTGCACACCCTTCTTGTCTGTTTTTTGCACATTTGTCATGTAAACAATCCTTCAATTGTGATGTTTATGGCCTGGTTTTGCTTATAAACTGGGTCATATTTTATTATTCTTATTGAACTTGGAGGAGCACACTATCCTCTTTGACGAGGTTTGAACAATGTTTTTGGGCTAGTTTCGCTTATAAACTGGGTCATTCTATTAAGAAACTTAACAAAGTTGCAGGAGCATACTGTCTATTTGCCAAGGTTAAAAAAAGCCTTGGAAAAATTGTTATAGTGAAATTCTTAAAATTTCGTGTGCAAAACTTTCAAAGATAAGTGAACCTCCATAGCCTTCAACAATGAGGTTGTGCAACCATATAGATAGCTCGTCTTTAAATAAGCATCTTCCTGTTTTTTCTTGCATATTCAAATGATTTTGCTTCATGTATGTATGTACTTTTTTTATTAGTTTGAATTGCTTACCACATATGTCACGTTGTATGTACGTTTTCAAAAAATGTATGTACTATATATAGGTCACTCCACTTGTGGATGGAAATGTTGTAGGAGTACATGTTATCAGCAAACTTGACTTTTTGCTATTGCCGATGACCCAAAAGAATCGGCAACAGTAATGAGATTCTGGTAAGTACCAGTCACGACCCTCTTTGATCCCTTGGAGAGCAACGGAACGTTGTTACATATTGTTGGCAATAATAATGCTTCACATTTAGTGCAAAATAGCATCAGTATGGTAATTTAGCGTCATTTTCATTTTTCGCAACAAACAACTAATTGCTGATGTATCAAGTTATAAGCTTGATTCGTGGGTGTCAATCTCCACCCAACTTAAGTGCAAGCCTGGTGTAAATTACACTGGAGAGAAACTTCACACTACAATTTCCTCCCGGCTGTAACAAATGCTCACTCTGCCATTAACAGATTCAAATAGGAAAGATTTACCTTTGTCAAGAACCATATGACACCCGATGATTTAGGGCCTGAAAGGGTTAAACTGATACGAGAATACCTTTGGCCTGCATAACCGATCCTTTTTTTTTGCGAGGGTAAAGAGATTTTATTCCAGAATAACAGGGTTACACTCAAGAGGCAATAGTTCCTCCACGCAAGGTGGACCTCTACCTAGCCATACGGCAGTAGTACTCTCCGTACGACTATATGAAGCCAATCGATCTGCTACCCTGTTTTGTTCGCGCTTAATTTTCGACGGAATAAACTCTCTAACACCCATGTGTCGCTGAATCTCAACAACCAAATGTCCATAAGCAGAGTACCGAAGACTGTCCCCTCTCATTGCCAAGAAAGCTTCTGACGAATCGGTTTGGACAATAATAGGCCCCTCCTCGTGCTCGATAGCAAGTGCCATCCCTTGCATTAGAGCATGTAGTTCAGCTTCTAGGGCGTCATTGCAGTTGAAGATACACCGATACGCCGCAAAGATGACACTCCCGTCACTACGTCGCAGCACCATCCCCGCTGCTGCTAATCCATCCGCCTTAGCGTAAGCACCATCAACCGACAGTGCTGTTTGGCCTGGCGGGGGCTTTGGCCAAGGTAGCACCGGAGCAGGTGTTCGTACATTAGATTGCTCACTACTAGAAAAAGGGCTATAGATGGAATTGACACTAATGGCGCACCAGACAAGTGGTGCGCCATTAGTATATACTTATGGCGCACCACCTTCTGATACGCCATTAGTGTTGAAACTACTAATGGCGCACCTGGCCCAAGGTGCGCCATTAGTATCAAAAAAAAATTTGAACTAGCGCGCCTGTCCAAACATACTAATGGCGCATCCAGAAGGAAGTGCGCCATTACTAGTTGTAACTAGTAATGGCGCACCTGTCAGAAAGTGCGCCACTAATGTTGTTTTTTTATTATTTTTTATTCCTTTTTTTGCAAAACTACTAATGGCGCACTGTCCCACGGTGCGCCAATGGCCGGGACAGTGCGCCATTAGTATGTTTTTTTTTGCAAAACTACTAATGGCGCACCACCAGAGAGTGCGCCATTAGTAACCTGGATTACTAATGGCGCATTTATGGTTGGTGCGCCATTAGTAAGTGGGCAGCAACAAGATATTTTGGACAGCCTCTCCTCCCACACTCACTTTCTCCCCACTTCATTCTCTCCACCGCCTCCTCCTTGTCTCGGGTGCCTCCTCTTTTTCACCTCATTTCCACCATAGATTCATTCAAATTAAGTGATTAAATTACCTTGTTTTGATAGGTAAGTAAGGGGGGAAGCTATATTTATGTTGTTCTCCCTACAACAATGTGCACATGCACTTTTTATGGCCTAGCTAGATCTATGTATGTTCGTGGTGTTGCATATGTTTGTGGTGTTGCATATGTGTTTGTGTTTGGAGGTGTACCGGTATTTGAAATGCGATAGTTGCCAATATTTTGCCGGAATGTTGATTCATTTCCGTTTTGGCGAGAATTTTGGCATTAAGCATTCTTTTTGGTCCTATTTTTAGGGAACGTCATGCCAAATTTTTTCTTGGTTCTAAAATATCGTTTTGCTCTACCCCGCAGGCGACCATGGTCCGCACGATGATCGAAGGCATCGTGAATAGGTTTTTGAGGTCCGCGAAGGCCGAGATGCTTCAAAAGAACGAGATGGAGATAAGATGTCCGTGTCGAAGATGCAAGCTGAAGAGCCTTATTGCGGACCCGGATTCCGGGCAGGTGCGGGACCACCTGCTCTTGCGTGGTTTCATGGATGGCTATCGATGGCAAGGTGATGAAGATGACTACGAAGTCGTCCATGGGGGCCGGGCAAGAAATGAGGAAGGGCAGCAAGACAACCACCGCGGCTCGGGCGGGCGAGAAAACGAAGAATCCCCAGGAGATGATCACGACGGTGATGCTGTACACAGTCATCATGTAGAAGATGCAGGACATGATGATCATGCCGGCGGAGCAGACGACGCTGGACCGTCCATGGGTTGGGTGCAGGACCCTCATATTCAAGAGCTGCTTCTCAAGCAGACGGATAACGCAAGAGCTGCCGCCCGAGAGAAAGCCAAGATGGATCAACTTGAGTTAGACGCGGTTACTCCATTGTATGAAGGATGCAGGCCCGAGGATACCCGCCTGAAAGTAACACTCATGGCTCTGGAGATGAAGGTAAAACACAAAATGACCGACGCATGCTTCGACGAGAACATGTCATTCTGGCACGAACGTCTTCCCAAGGGGAACAAGTGCCCGACCAATTTGGAGGAGGCGAAGAAAATTGTGTGTCCTTTGGATTTACCGCACGTGAAATACCATGTGTGCATGAACAATTGCATCATTTATCGGGACGAGCACGCGGAGTCTACCATATGTCCGGTGTGCGGCGTCACTCGATACAAGAAGAGGAAGAAAGCTCCTGAAAAGTGGTGTGGTACTTTCCGATCACTCCTCGTCTGCAGCGGTATTTCGCGGACCCTAAGGTAGCAAAGCTCCTGCGTTGGCACACGGATAGGGAGGAGAAGAAGCGAGAAGATGATGCAAATGATCCGGAGATAGATAAAAAAGACAAGATGCTGAGTCACCCTAAGGATGCGAGCCAGTGGCAAGCGTTGAACTTCGAATACCCAGAATTTGGGAACGATCCAAGGAACATCGTGCTGGGCGCGAGCACCGATGGAGTCAATCCGTTTGGCAGCCAGAGAAGCACACATAGCACCTGGCCTGTGTTTGTGTGGATGTACAACCTTCCCCCTGGTTGTGCATGAAGAGGAAGTACATTCACATGAGTATGCTAATTGAAGGGCCGAAACAACCAGGGAACGACATCAATCTGTATCTGGGGCTGCTGAAAGAGGAGCTTGACACGCTGTGGAAAACGCAGCCAATACGTGGGACGCCGTAGAGAAAGAATATTTCCCTATGAGAGCCGCACTGCTCACGGACGGTGCACGACTATCTCGGTTACGGATATCTCGCGGGGCAGGTAGTCCACGGATTTTCTGGATGCGTAAGGTGCATGGATGACACAACGTATCGCCAGCTAGATAGAGATCCCGGGTCTTCGAAAACCGTGTTCATGGGACATCAAAGGTGGCTTCGCGACGATGACCCGTGAGGAAACGCAAGGATCTGTTCGATGGTGAAACCGAACCCCGAAAACGCCCGTGTACGAGGAGCGGCGAGGAAATAGACAAGCTGTTGAAAAATTGGAAAGACTGCCCACTGCCGGGAAAGAAGCAAAAGGCGCCAGAGCCGGGAAAGAAGCGAAAGGCACCAGAGCCGCTGCTCAAGGTATGGAAACGAGGTCTATTTTCTGGGACTTGTCGTACTGGAAGATCCACCGTGTGCCTCACAGCCTTGATGTCATGGCATATCACGAAGAACGTGTGCGAGAGTCTGCTTGGTACCCCTGCTCAACATGCCAGAGAGGACCAAAGATGGGCCGAAAGCAAGGGCAGACTTGAAATCAATGGGCATCAGGCAGGAGCTTCACGCTAATGATGATGATGATGATGATGAGGCGAAGAAGACACAGAAAGTCGTCGCAAAGGCAAAAAGGCCAAGAAGACCAGAAATGACTACCCTCCCGCGTGCTTCACTCTAAGTCAGCGAGGAAGATCGAGCAGTTTTTCCACCTGCCTCCTAGGAGTAAAACTTCCTTAAGTTACGCAGGGAAGGATAAGCAGATACCTAGACCCAGCGAAGCAGAAGTTCAGTGGGATGAAGTCTCACGACTGTCACGTGCTGATGACGCAGATACTTCCAGTTGCAATCCATGGGATCATGGACGCGCACGTCCGTGGAACGCTATTTGGCCTATGCAACTTTTTCGACGTCATCTCTCAGAAGTCGATTGGCGTGAGGCAACTCAGAAGGCTACAGGAAGAGATCGTGGTGATACTATGCGAGCTTGAGATGTACTTCCCGCCCGCATTCTTCGACGTTATGGTGCATCTGCTGGTCCATATAGTGGAGGATATCATCCAACTCGGGCCGACGTTCCTGCACAGCATGATGCCGTTCGAAAGGATGAATGGTGTCATCAAAGGATACGTTCGCAACATGTCACGTCCAGAGGAAAGTATAGCCAGGGGCTTTCTAACCGAAGAGTGCATCTCCTACTGCACGAATTATCTAGGCATCGAGAACCCCGTTGGTCTGCCCGTCAACAGGCACCTCGGCAGGCTCGCTGGATGGGGTCACGTGAGGGTCGC